>NC_057811.1:80599256-80805187 GCF_018294505.1 Triticum aestivum | reverse complement strand
CGCCCCCGCCGCCTCCCCCGCTCCGACCCTCGCGCTCCAGCCGTAGTCTTCAGTCTTCACCGGCGGCGACGAGCCCTTCCGCCCCCACCATCTCCGCCTCTTCTTCCTCGGGGAAGCAGAGCCGAAGCGGAAGCAGAGCCGAACTCGCCGCTGTAGATGTGCTCGCCCGCCCCTAGTAGACGTGCTCGCCGCTGTAGACGTGCTCGTCAGGGCCTCTCCTCCGACGTCACCGGTGAGCCACCACGCCCTGCCCTCTCCCTCTCTGCTCCTTCCTCCTTGCCCTCTCCCTCTCTGCTCGATCCCCTCTCTTCTCTGTCTCCACCTTCTGTTCTTGCCTGTGAGGTGTTTGATTAAATGTCAATTCAAACGATTGATGCAGCCGCGTCCACCGGAGCACCACGTCTGTGTCTGCGACCTCATCTCTGCTCCGCCGCCGTCCACGACCTCGTCTGCGACCGCGTCCACCGAGGTGAGTTCTTCCATGGATCATTTTTGTTTCTTCAGTGAACTGGTTGCAGGACCTTGACTACACGCAAATTTGGGTCTGCTGTGTGTTTGTGCTCTGTTTCTTCAGCGTTTTGCAGTGTATAGCTACAGATTTTTCTCACTGTAATACATCAAATGGTCCATATCGGTGCTAAACTGCTAATGCCTGTCAGGCTTGGCTCACTTATGTTGACAGCATATGATTGCTCTGCTCAGTATCAAGTTAACAAGACTAGTTTATCCTCACACAAAGTCTGCCAATCTTTATAATCCCTAGTTGCAAGGGGACAAGTTACTGAACCAGCAGTAGATGTGCATATGCCATAGAACTTCTACTGTCCTACTCCTACATGCTCTTTATGTAGCTACAGCCTACAGTCAGCACTATTCTACTGTTGAAATCTTGCTGCCACTTTTAAATCTGTAATACTCATTGGTACCCTAGTTATCTGCTTGCTGTATTAGTAGCTTAGAAAATAAAACCATCCACTGTTTTTTTAACCTTTCCCCAGTGTTACTTTTTGTTTACATAAACTGTATGCATGTTGAATTATATACCATGACCAAGTTTTTGGGTGACAGCTGGTTTGACTATTTGTTTTAGAGTTCTGTGTTTCTGGTACCTACGATTTTAGTGCAATACTTTTTTGGTCTGTACTTGCCGGTTAAAGGTGGTTGATGGACAAACAATTAAATCCAATCAATTTTCTCCAGCACTTTTTGGTCTGTACTTGCTGGTAATTAAAGGTGGTTGATGGACAAACAATTAATTTTTTGGTCTGTATCATAGCGAAGAAGTTTCAGTAGCCAAGACATGAAGCGGAGGTTATTCATATAAAAAAATTAGAGTAGATGGAGCTTCTTTCTTTTAATTCAAACAAACTACTACTATTGATTGTTGTGGTTGCTCAACAAGTTATCTCTCATTTAGGAGTAGATGGAGCTTCTTTCTTTTTCATCTCGTTTAATAAGTGGCTAATCATTTGCTATCACTTGGCAAAAATGAAAAGAAAGGAAAGAATCGTTGTTTGTAGGCAATGTGATGTGATTTCAATGTGATGTTGACAGTAGTTAATTAAACCTGCTGTTGCTGCTGTTATGCCTGTATTCACTGCAGCTGCTGTTGTACTTGTGATCTACATATGCTTGTGTGGTTGTGTTTGTGCCCATACAACTGAAGATCCGAAATCTTTTTTGTTTAAAGTACCAGCCAATTTTCTAGGTTATGCATTCTGAAAATCTTGTGTCATTTGGTTCAGCAAATGATCTTGTCTTTGTCAATGGCTCACTGCAAAAAATAAAACTTCTTCTTTCATTTGTCACTGCTAAGAAAGATACACTGGAATCTGTAATCCTGGAATCTGTTAGATAAGTTGGAAAGAACTGGAATGTAGATCTGGAATGTTTCTTAGCCTGCAAGTACAAGTGAACAACTTGCTGCTATTAGATCTGGAATGGAAGCTCACATAAGTTGAGCTGCTTTTTGTCCATATGAAAGCAGAGGACCATATGGTCTATGGCCTTTTCATCGATATGAAAGTAGAGGCACATTGTGGTGCTAGTTTGCTGGGTTTTGTCTCCGACCATCGTGTCGTGATGATTTTGCAGGTACCCCAAGAGGCCCTTGAGTTTGCCGGAATGTCGATTAACTTCCGTTCCGGCAAATTTGGGTACTCCATATGTCCTATTTTCAGCAAAGGTCATGCTGAAATATTCCGTGAATTTTAGCATGACTTCGCTAAAAATAGGACATATGGGGTACTTGCGACTAATGCATGGGCCGGGGTATTTTAGTACTTAATTAAGTAGGATCAACTGCCTCTTGTGTTATACATATAGAAGTGTGATATGTTTACTGTCTCTTGGTGTTTGTCCTTAATTAAGTAGGGTATATTATTAGAAGATACCCATATATATCAGTCAACCTAGGATGCCTCGGCATCGATAAACCCTAAATGATGAAAACTTAACTTAGCATTTAGGGTGCCTCGGCGTCGACAAACCCTAAATGATAAAACCTTGGCTTTTAGGGTGCCTCGGTGTCGATGAGAACCTAAATGATGTACGCTTAGGCTTTTAGGGTGCCTCGGCATCGACAAACCCTAAATGATAAAAGCTTAGCTTTTAGGATGCCTCGGTGTCGACAAACCCTAAATGATGAGACCATGATCTTGTTCCTTGACAATAACCAACTTTTTGACCAAACTTTTTTCCTATTTAGAGCGAAACATGGCCCACAACGATGAGGCCGGCGGTTCGGGCGGCAAGCAATTCTGGGAGCTGTCCCAGGAGATGGAGGAAGAACCTCACCGCTATGAGGACGCCGCCGCGGAAGACACCGATCCTGACTACACAACCCCTAGTGGTGTCGGGGATGACACCAGTGATGGTGCCGCCGAGGATGCCACCACTGATGATGGCGGCGCATGCACAGATGGCAGCCAACCGAAGAGGCAACGAAAGGACCGGCGCCCGAACGTGCTCGGCACCGTCAAGGAGCAATTTACTGAAGTGAACTCCGACGGGCATCCAACGGCGCCCAAACATGTAGTCAAGGGGTACTCGGTTCAGCTCGGGTGCATTCTCCGGAGCACCGTCTCGATCAACACCGAGAACCTAAGGCATAAGGACCGAGGGAATTTGCGCAGCCTCCTCTTCACGAAGCTGCACGAACGATACAAGTTCCCCGCTGAGTTTGCAAACACACGCCTCTCAGGGAATAAAGTGAACAGTGCCGCCCTCACGAGGATGAGCACGGCCCTGTCTACATGGAGAAGCACGGTGAAGGCAATGATTGAAAAAGGTGATAGTTATGAGAAGATCAAGGCGAAATATCCTTTGATGAGCGAAGATGACTACAAGGAGTTCAAGATCAAGTGCGAGAGCAGCGCAACCTCCGAATCAAGTCAGTGGGGGAATGAAATGCGGGAGTTGAACTTAGGGGTCCACCAACTCGGTCCCGGCGGTTACAGAGTGGCGGAGCCTATATGGGACAAGGAGGACGCGGAGCGTGCCGAGCAAGGCCTACCGCCCCGCTTCGAGAAATTACGTGACAAGCAGACCAGGAACTTTGTCAGGGCCCGGTACAAGGAGGACCCGGTAACAAAGGAGCTTACCACAGATCCGAAGACCAGGGCGCTTGAGCTTGTTCTGGTAAGGAATACACCCCCGCGTAATTAGCTCCATATGGTTGCATTCTAATTAATGAAGCCAAATTTCTAAATGGTTCACATTCCTTCCACAGGAGGCTGAAAGCAGTAGCGCGGGGTCGTCTCAGAGCTCCCCTTTGGACACCCCTTTAAATAGGGCGTTGAACGTAATGAAAAACAAGGATAAGCTCACTAAGTCGTCGTCAGCTGGTCGTGTGGCCGGCAAAGGCTTGTCCACAAAATGGTCGTCATACTATACCGCTGGTGGGCGAAAGGAGAAAAAGACCAGCTTGGAAAGCCAGTCGCGCGAGGTTCAAGAACTCAAGGCACAAGTGGCGCGGATTCCGGAGATTGTCCAAGAGCAAGTGCAACAACAACTGGGAACGACGCTCACCGCCATTGTGCCTACCTTGATTCAGGGGCTGACGACGTGGATTGCGGGCGGCCAACAGGGGCCTCCCCCGGTTCCCAGCTTCACGGCCAGCAACTCGCACAACGCGCAGGCGGCGCCATTGGTGTTTCCGGCGGAGGCGGTATTCGTGTCTCCGGCGCCGGCACGGGCATTGGAGCTTAATGCACCCGGGTGTACGCCGGCCGGTACCTCGCCAGCAAGCGGCCCCTTCGTCAGTTGCACGCGCACGCCCGCCGTTGGCGGTGCCTCGACATTAGCCAAGCTCGACGGCATCACGGTAACTAAGCCTCTCGGCCGATGACTTCATCTCCTTGCCTTTGACTGGGCATCCCTGACGCCCTACATGTTTTCGCAGGGCGCCACCGATGTTCCTTGCACTCTCCTGCACTTCGTGGGCGGCGAGTTGGTCGATGTCGCCAAGGGCAGAATCGTTCAACCGGGCAACCGCGTGTTCCACGGTAATCCGATGCCACCCACCTTGTATAGGGTTGAACTGGTTCGGGTGCTGCCAGGCTGCGACGAGTTGTTACCTCCGATTCGGCCCGCTGGGGCCGACGAAGATGATGTGATGACCCTCAGCGCCTGCGTAAGCTAGCCCCTGCTTTGGCCGAAGAGCCAGATTCGTTTGGGGGCGGGGGACACCACCCCACAGACAAGACCGCCAGTCATGCCAGCGCCAAGCCATGGCAAGAACACCGCAACGCTACCGGACATGCCGGACATCCCTATGGCACAGGATCCGGACATGCATATGGCACAGGATCCGGACGACGACGACAACGACGGCGGTACATTTTCCAACGTCGATAAGTACTTTGCCGAACATGGGTACGGTGACGAGTTCTGCGGGCCTCCTTCTCAAGAACCCAACCCTGAAAAAGACGACCGCGATCTAGCTGGTACGGCGGAGAAACCCAATTGTAACAGGCGTCGTCTGGCGTTCAGTTCTTAGGAGACGCCTCCAGCTGCCGCCTTCACCGAGCCTCAGATAGCTGAGGTGCCAAATATTATCAGCCCCAACATGCTCAAGAAGGCGATCTGTGAGCAGAACTCGATCCCATTACAGTAGATCAGGAAGAAGGGACGGAAACGAAAGACTAACAAGGGCGCCAGTGCGAGCCAGCCGGCACCAAGTACGATCCGTGCTCAGGACGGGCCACCTTCACCTAAGGATATCTCGAGGAGGGTGCATGTGGCGGGTAGTCCGATGCTACCAACAAATATGCTCAATGCTGCAACCAGTGCTATGCGGAGTCTCCATGACAGTGTTCTTTCTTTGGAGAAGCGGCATCTCAGAGAGAATGATGTGGCATACCCGGTTTTCGTGGCCAAGGTGCCAGAGGGCAAGGGCTTTGTGGATAGCGCCGTCGGTGGTATGATCGTCCTGCGGTTTGATGACATCTTTGCTATGCTTAACCTTCATCCGCTGCACTACACCTTCGTTCGACTGTTTTCGTTGAGTATGGAGATGCGGATCATTAGAGACAAGACCCCGGACATTGTGATAGTCGACCCCTTCTACATGCGTGCCAAGATCTTGGGCAGCGCTGGGGACCGGCAAGTCGCGAGTTCACACCTCGAAGGCGTCATTCTGGCAAACCCAGATAAGGATAACTTCCTCGTGCCTTACTTTCCCGAGTAAGTCATCTCCTAACCGCCCCGTAACATATGATTTCTTAGATTTCAATCGTTCTTTTTTTTCTAACATTCCGTGTTCTGTGCAGTGACACACATTGCACACTCATCCTCTTAAGCCCGAAATATTCCATGGCCACGTATTTCGACCCAGACCGTGACTCCAAGATAGACTACACAAATATCAAGAAAGTTCTTGATGATGCTCTCCCCGGCTACGCCGCATCTGGAGGCACCTTTAAGAGGCCAGTTCGTAGGTACGGCAGGCACGTGTTCACCCACAATACAACGTTCCCCTGCGTCAAGCAGCCACCTGGTGGTCAGAAGGATGCCTACTACGCCCTCCATCACATGCGGGCGATCGTGCGGGACCATAATCACCTTCTGCTACCAAATAATCTCAAAGATTGGGCCGCAAGCTTGGCGGCAATCCAGGACGCGGACATCCGACAAGAATTCTTTCGCATCCAGTCGGAGTTTGCAGAAATCATCCATCAAGATGTCCTTCATACCTCGGGGCAGTTCTACCTCAAATTTCAACCGTCCAACAGTGAGATAGACACAACGCTACAAATGCAGGCTGACAACGCCTGCGACTTCATGACCATCATGACAGACGGCGGCTTCATCGACGCTCCGGTCCCATGAGTCGAGTCGAAAGTAGTGATGCTATGTGTAGTTCTGAAACATTGATTAGCTCATGTTGTAATTAAACTTTAATGAACTTGTATGTCTCTTTGGTTTGGACAGTCGTTCAACTTAGATGTAATCGATGCTATTTATTAGTAGGACCATGAATCATGCTATTAATGTCTTGCTTTTCTCTTCCGATCCTTTTGTTGCATACTTATATATTGCTTATGTATTGTTTGTTGTTTGGCTAGTGCATAGAGATGCCGTCGTATGTCGTGTACAAGGGTAAGGTTCCCGGAGTCTACGACGACTAGGAGGAGTGTCGGAGACAGGTTCACCATTTCAGCGGTAACAGTTACAAAGGGTACACCACTAGGGCGGAGGCGGAATCTAGATACACGCGCTATCTAGCGGGAGAGAGGAGGGATCGTTGGAGGAACCGGATGAAGACCAGTTTCATCGCGATGATGCTCATCGTGATGACCGCAGCTCTCTTCTATGTGATGGTAGTTTAGATGATCGATATCGACTTGTAATGTGAAGACAAACTCGCTACTCGCGGTCTCGAGACTTGTAATGTTCTATCTTTGTTCGGTCTTTTGAATTCGGAGACTAATATGATGAATTGTATTCGGAGACTAATATTCTATTGTATTCGATGAATCTGCTGTTGCTGTGTGGTGCCGCTTATATTCTGTCCAATAATATATTTTGTAATCTGTGCAAAAATCAGAAAAGAAAAAAAAAATCCCTAATATACATACTAATGGCGCATCACCCCAACGCACGCCATTAGTATGCCAAAGGATACTAATGGCGCATCACACCGCAATGCGCCATTAGTATGCCAAAGGATACTAATGGCGCATCACCCCGCAGTGCGCCATTAGTATGCCAAAGGATACTAATGGTGCATCACCCCGCGGTGCGCCATTAGTATGGCTAGGCACATGGGTAAATATGCCCCCATGGGAGGCATACTAATGGCGCACCAGTGGTGCGCCATTAGTATACCAGATACTAATGGCACACCAGTGGTGCGCTATTAGTATACCAGATACTAATGGCACACCAGTGGTGCGCCATTAGTATACCAGATACTAATGGCACACCAGTGGTGCGCCATTAGTATACCAGATACTAATGGCACACCAGTGGTGCGCCATTAGTAAAAAATACAAGTGGCGTGGTACTAGTGGCGCACCAGTAGTGCGCCATTAGTAGGCAAAACTGGTGCGCCACTAGTAGGCCTTTTCCTAGTAGTGGTATCACCATCTCTTCGCCGAACTAGTGAACCTATACAATTTACCATTATATTGGGTGTATTGGGGACACAAGAGACTCTTTGTTATTTGGTTGCAGGCTTGTTTGAGAGAGACCATCTTCATCCTACGCCTCCCACGGATTGATAAGCCTTAGGTCATCCACTTAAGGGAAATTTGCTACTGTCCTACAAACCTTTGCACTTGGAGGCCCAACAACGTCTACAAGAAGAAGGTTGTGTAGTAGACATCAAGCATCTACAAAGGGGTGGAAGCCGACGGTGGGCCACTTTTAACTGATAAACGATCGCAACGGAGTCAAAATAAACATATCATCGGCGTTTGTATTTAATATACGAGGGCTGCTTTCTGTAATCATCGTTATAAAGCCATAAATATGCATCAATTTGACTTAAGATTTTGGCCAAGCTGGGTTGCCTAGCTCTTGTGCTTACCCTTACGTTCCCGATTGTTCGGCTAGGCGGTAAAGGGAGCACCTCTATGATTGTTACTACCGGGTCATCCGAGTTAGTACCTCAGACTGGGTGAAGCCGAAAGCTAGCGATCTTAAAGGATATAATTGGTTGGCAACGACGGAAGTGAAAATTTTGGTTCATTTAGACCACAGAGTTCGGAAACTTTCCCCGAACTAAATCCTCAATATTTTCCTCCCACATTGATTGGAGGTGAGGTTTCATGATCATGGTCAGCATGACAACCCAAGGAAAGGAACCGATAGCGGGACTATTTTCTTTGGAAGATATTTCTTACTTTAACAAGTAATATGGCATATCTGTCCGCGTACCTTTGTTTATAAAACTGTATGGCCGGATTGCCTTGTTTGCCGTAAATCTTTTCCCTTATAAAGGCTTTATAAAGTAGGACAAACACTCCTCAACTACTGGCCGAGGAGGTGGAAGCCGATGGTCGATCAACAAAGTTTTGTACAATACGGATCCGAGCATTAATGATGTCAAGTACTTGGACACATAGAATCATAATTTGTGATTTTACTCCAGATATCGATCCTTAATTCGGCCACCTGTGCCCACATTAAGGCTCGTGGGCTACTGGGCTTCGCGGTCATTATTTATAAATATTAAAGGGGCACATCGATCCCCTGATCTGGTGTTGTCACCCGACCAGTGGCTCGGGGGCTACTGCATTGCCTATTCAATGCAGAAAATTCAAAGTGCATAGTGTTCGGCATGACCGAACTATGGACAAGCGCGTCTTCGGACAATAATAAGTATCGTCTGGGACTTATCTGGCATCAAGCTGATATATCACGGCGGCTTCTCACGACCCGCTCTCAGGGGCCCGTCCGCCGATCACTATTACCTCCAATATAATACACGGTGTTTCTATTCCTATGTATGCTGCCGAGCTAGGAGTTCATCTTCAGGCCAATTTCACAACCTGAGTCTCAGGAGCTACTAGGATCAGCGGTTTCATATTTTCCTTTAGGTGCATCTCGGATTTCAGGCCGACACACACCTTGAGGGCTACTAGATATACATATACTGGCTATATATCTCGGCAGAGAATAAATTGCACCAATCAAAAATATTCACAAAAAATCAGCCTGCGGTCAGGGAGGTGCACCACCTCGGAAGCAGTCCGGCATAAAGCTCGGGCGCCAGTGGCTGGCTCCATAGAGGGCGTTTCCGGCATTAAGCTCGGCTGAATTCGTTCAATCTTTAAAAAAATACCGAGGTAGTTTACGACACCTCGGACGCTGACCATCGTTGGAGCTCGGAAATGGTCCGGCATAAATCCCAGATTCGAATGGCTCGTTCCATAGAGAAATTTTCAACGTTAAGCTCAGATAACATCCTTCAAACTTTTTCAAGCCAAGGTGATCTATGACACCTCGGATATAGTCCGGCGTTGGAGCTCGGATACAGTCCGGCGTTGGTGCTCGGCTGCAAAGGATACCTCGAATGCAGTCCGGCGTTGGGGCTCGGATCCAAGAGGACACCGCCGCATGGGAACAACTTCAAACCCAAGGCGTGGCGTAAAAAATAATAACAAGGCATTGACAAAGGCCGAGAACTTAAAGGGGCTCCTTGGATACCCGACGTGTAAACTCTTCGGATTCACTTTGGCGATCCTCAAGATCGAAGATGAGATGATTTGTTGAACCAGTTTTCAAGACCGACGACTGAAGATGAAGAACAGTTCGGAAGAATCGAGGAGCGTCCCCAACTTGAAGACCGGATCAGGGGGCTACTGACGGTGTCCTGGACTAGGGGGTGCTCACCACTTCGTCTCCCGATCAGGTGGATTGGGCCGAGGACCGCCTTGGCCGTTTGCTCATGGGCCAGTTCGGACAACCGATGTATACACGAGGAAGATTCCACAAGAACTTGGTGATCAAGACAAGGACTTCTCTCCACCGGCGTATTTGACTAGGACTCTTGTTATCCTAGGCCTCTGGTACATTATATAAGCCGAGGCCAGGCTAGTCGATAGGAGATCATGACATTACTCATCATACCCCTAGGGTTAGACCACAACATATGATCTCGGGGTAGATCAACTCTTGTAATCTCTATATTCATCAAGATCAATCAAGCAACAAGTAGGGTATTACCTCCATTAAGAGGGCCCGAACCTGGGTAAACATCGTGTCCCCTATCTCCTGTTACCATCGACCTTAGAGCACAGTTCCGGACCCCCTACCCGAGATCCGCCGGTTTTGACACCGACACCCTCCTTTATATACGGGGGTGAAGGAAATATGCCCTAGAGGCAATAATAAAGTTATTATTTATTTCCTTATATCATGATAAATGTTTATTATTCATGCTAGAATTGTATTAACCGGAAACATAATACATGTGTGAATACATAGACAAACAGAGTGTCACTAGTATGCCTCTACTTGACTAGCTCGTTAATCAAAGATGGTTATGTTTCCTAGCCATAGACATAAGTTGTCATTTGATTAACGAGATCACCTCATTAGGAGAATGACGTGATTGACTTGACCCATTCCGTTAGCTTAGCACTCGATCGTTTAGTATGTTGCTATTGCTTTCTTCATGACTTATACATGTTCCTATGACTATGAGATTATGCAACTCCCGTTTACCGGAGGAACACTTTGTGTGCTACCAAACGTCACAACGTAAATGGGTGATTATAAAGGTGCTCTACAGGTGTCTCCAAAGGTACTTGTTGGGTTGGCGTATTTCGAGATTAGGATTTGTCACTCCGATTGTCGGAGAGGTATCTCTGGGCCCACTCGGTAATGCACATCACTATAAGCCTTGCAAGCATTGTGACTAATGAGTTAGTTGCGGGATGATGTGTTACGGAACGAGTAAAGAGACTTGCCGATAACGAGATTGAACTAGGTATCGAGATACCGACGATCAAATCTCGGGCAAGTAACATACCGGTGACAAAGGGAACAACGTATGTTGTTATGCGGTCTGACCGATAAAGATCTTCGTAGAATATGTGGGAGCCAATATGGGCATCCAGGTCCCGCTATTGGTTATTGACCGGAGACGTGTCTCGGTCATGTCTACATAGTTCTCGAACCCGTAGGGTCCGCACGCTTAACGTTACGATGACAGTTTTATTGAGTTTTGATGTACCGAAGGAGTTCGGAGTCCCGGATGAGATCGGGGACATGACGAGGAGTCTCGAAATGGCCGAGACGTAAAGATCGATATATTGGACGACTATATTCGGACTTCGGAAAGGTTCCGAGTGATTCGGGTATTTTTCGGAGTACCGGAGAGTTACGGGAATACGTATTGGGCCTTATTGGGCCATACGGGAAAGAAGGAAAAGGGCCTCAAGGGTGGCCGCACCCCTCCCCTTGGTCTGGTCCGAATTGGACTAGGGAAGGGGGGCGCCCCCTTCCTTCCTTCTCTTTTTCCCTTCCTCTTTTCCTATTCCATATGGGAGGTGGAATCCTACTAGGACTAGGGAGTCCTAGTAGGACTCCACACTTGGTGCGCCCCCTCCTAGGGCCGGCCTCCTCCTCCCTTGCTCCTTTATATACGGGGGCAGGGGGCACCCCAGAGACACAACAATTGATCCTTGAGATCTCTTAGCCGTGTGCGGTGCCCCCCTCCACTATATTACACCTCGATAATACCGTTGCGGAGCTTAGGCGAAGCCCTGCGTCGGTGGAACATCATCATCGTCACCACGCCGTCGTGCTGACGAAACTCTCCCTCAACACTCGGCTGGATCGGAGTTCGAGGGACGTCATCGAGCTGAACGTGTGTAGAACTCGGAGGTGCCGTGCGTTCGGTACTTGATCGGTCGGATCGTGAAGACGTACGACTACATCAACCGCGTTGTGATAACGCTTCCGCTGTCGGTCTACGAGGGTACGTGGACAACACTCTCCCCTCTCGTTGCTATGCATCACCATGATCTTGCGTGTGCGTAGGAAATTTTTTGAAATTACTACGTTCCCCAACAGTGGTATCAGAGCCTGGTTTTATGCGTTGATGCTATGCACGAGTAGAACACAAGTGAGTTGTGGGCGATATAAGTCATACTGCTTACCAGCATGTCATACTTTGGTTCAGCGGTATTGTGAGATGAAGCGGCCCGGACCGACATTACGCGTACGCTTACGCGAGACTGGTTTCACCGTTGCGAGCACTCGTTGCTTAAAGGTGACCGGCGGGTGTCTGTCTCTCTCACTTTAGTTGAACCGAGTGTGGCTACGCCCGGTCCTTGCGAAGGTTAAAACAGCACCAACTTGACAAACTATCGTTGTGGTTTTGATGCGTAGGTAAGAACGGTTCTTGCTAAGCCCGTAGCAGCCACGTAAAACTTGCAACAACAAAGTAGAGGACGTCTAACTTGTTTTTGCAGGGCATGTTGTGATGTGATATGGTCAAGACATGATGTGATATAATTTGTTGTATGAGATGACGATGTTTTGTAACCGAGTTATCGGCAACTGGCAAGAGCCATATGGTTGTCGCTTTATTGTATGAGATGCTATCACCATGTAATAGTTTTACTTTATCACTAAGCGGTAGCGATAGTCGTAAAAGCAATTATTTGGCGAGACGACAACGATACTACGATGGAGATCAAGGTGTCGCGCCGGTGACGATGGAGATCACAAGCACGGTGCTTCGGAGATGGAGATCACAAGCACAAGATGATGATGGCCATATCATATCACTTATATTGATTGCATGTGATGTTAATCCTTTATGCATCTTATCTTGCTTTGTTTGACGGTAGCATTATGAGATGATCCTTCACTAAATTATCAAAGTATAAGTGTTCTCCCTGAGTATGCACCGTTGCGAAAGTTCTTCGTGCTGAGACACCACGTGATGATCGGGTGTGATAGGCTCTACGTTCAAATACAACGGGTGCAAAACAGTTGCACACGCGGAATACTCAGGTTAAACTTGACGAGCCTAGCATATAACAGATATGGCCTCGGAACACGGAGACCGAAAGGTCGAGCGTGAATCATATAGTAGATATGATCAACATAGTGATGTTCACCGTTGAAACTACTCCATCTCACGTGATGATCGGACATGGTTTAGTTGATATGGATCACGTGATCACTTAGAGGATTAGAGGGATGTCTATCTAAGTGGGAGTTCTTAAGTAATATGATTAATTGAACTTAAATTTATCATGAACTTAGTCCTGATAGTATTTTGCAAATTATGTTGTAGATCAATAGCTCGCGTTGTTGCTTCCCTGTTTATTTTTGATATGTTCCTAGAGAAATATTATGTTGAAAAATGTTAGTAGCAAAGATGCGGATTGGATCCGTGATCTGAGGATTATCCTCATTGCTGCACAGAAAAATTATGTCCTTGATGCACCGCTAGGTGACAGACCTATTGCAGGAGCAGATGCAGACGTTATGAACGTTTGGCTAGCTCAATATGATGACTACTTGATAGTTTAGTGCACCATGCTTAACGGCTTAAAATCGGGACTTCAAAGACGTTTTGAACGTCATGGACCATATGAGATGTTCCAGGAGTTGAAGTTAATATTTCAAGCAAATACCCGAGTTGAGAGATATGAAGTCTCCAACAAGTTCTATAGCTAAAAGATGGAGGAGAATCGCTCAACTAGTGAGCATGTGCTCAGATTGTCTGGGTACTACAATCGCTTGAATCAAGTGGGAGTTAATCTTCCAGATAAAATAGTGATTGACAGAATTCTCTAGTCACCATCACCAAGTTAGTAGAACTTCGTGATGAACTATAGTATGCAAGGGATGACGAAAGTAATTCCCGAGCTCTTCGTGATGCTGAAATCGACGAAGGTAGAAATCAAGAAAAACATCAAGTGTTGATGGTTGACGAGACCACTAGTTTCAAGAAAAGGGCAAAGGGAAGAAGGGGAACTTCAAGAAGAACGGCAAGCAAGTTGCTGCTCAAGTGAAGAAGCCTAAGTCTGGTCCTAAGCCTGAGACTAAGTGCTTCTACTGCAAAGGGACTGGTCACTAGAAGCGGAACTACCCCAACTATTTGGTGGATAAGAAGGATGGCAAAGTGAACAAAGGTATATTTGATATACAGATTATTGATGTGTACTTTACTAGTGTTTATAGCAACCCCTCGGTAATTGATACTGGTTCAGTTGCTAAGAGTAGTAACTCGAAACGGGAGTTGCAGAATAAACAGAGACTAGTAAAAGTGAACAAAGGTATATTTGATATACAGATTATTGATGTGTACTTTACTAGTGTTTATAGCAACCCCTCGGTAATTGATACTGGTTCAGTTGCTAAAGAGTAGTAACTCGAAAACGGGAGTTGCAGAATAAACAGAGACTAGTAAAAGGCGAGGTGACGATGTGTGTTGGAAGTAGTTCCAAGATTGATATGATCATCATCGCACACTCCCTGTACTTTCGGGATTAGTGTTGAAACTAAATAAGTGTTATTTGGTGTTTGCGTTGAGCATGAATATGATTTGATCATGTTTATTGCAATACGGTTATTCATTTAAATTAGAGAACAATTGTTGTTCTGTTTACATGAATAAAACCTTCTATGGTCATACACACCAACGAAAATGGTTTGTTGGATCTCGATCGTAGTGATACACATATTCATAATATTGAAGCCAAAAGATGCAAAGTTAATAATGATAGTGCAACTTATTTGTGGCACTGCCGTTTAGGTCATATTGGTGTAAAGCGCATGAAGAAACTCCATACTGATGGGATTTTGGAATCACTTGATTATGAATCACTTGATGCTTGCGAACCGTGCCTCATGGGCAAGATGACTAAAACGCCGTTCTCCGGAACTATGGAGAGAGCAACAGATTTGTTGGAAATCATACATACAGATGTATGTGGCCCGATGAATATTGAGGCTCGTAGCAGGTATCATTATTTTCTGACCTTCACAGATGATTTGAGCAGATATGGGTATATCTACTTGATGAAACACAAGTCTGAAACATTTGAAAAGTTCAAAGAATTTCAGAGTGAAGTGGAGAATCATCGTAACAAGAAAATAAAAGTTTCTACGATATGATCGCAGAGGTAAAATATTTGAGTTACGAGTTTGGCCTTCAGTTAAAACAAAGTGAAATAGTTTCACTACTCACGCCACCTGGAACACCACAGCATAATGGTGTGTCCGAACGTCATAACCGTACTTTATTGGATATAGTGCAATCTATGATGTCTCTTACCAATTTACCACTATCGTTTTGGGGTTATGCATTAGAGACAGCTACATTCACGTTAAATAGGACACCATCAAAATCCGTTGAGACGACGCCTTATGAACTGTGGTTTGGCAAGAAACCAAAGTTGTCGTTTTTTAAAGTTTGGGGTTGCGATGCTTATGTGAAAAAGTTTCATCCTGATAAGCTCAAACCCAAATCGGAGAAATGTGTCTTCATAGGATACCCAAAGGAGACAGTTGGGTACACCTTCTATCACAGATCCGAAGGCAAGACATTCGTTGCTTAGTATGGATCCTTTCTAGAGAAGGAGTTTCTCTCGAAAGAAGTGAGTGGGAGGAAAGTAGAACTTGATGAGGTAACTGTACCTGCTCCCTTATTGGAAAGTAGTTCATCACAGAAATCTGTTCCTGTGACTCCTACACCAATTAGTGAGGAAGTTAATGATGATGATCATGTAACTTCAGATCAAGTTACTACCAAACCTCGTAGGTAAACCAGAGTAAGATCCGCACCAGAGTGGTACGGTAATCCTGTTCTGGAGGTTATGTTACTAGACCATGACGAACCTACGAACTATGAAGAAGCGATGGTGAGCCCAGATTCCGCAAAATGGCTTGAGGCCATGAAATCTGAGATGGGATCCATGTATGAGAACAAAGTGTGGACTTTGGTTGACTTGCCCGATGATCGGCAAGCCATAGAAAATAAATGGATCTTCAAGAGGAAGACGGACGCTGATAGTAGTGTTACTATCTACAAAGCTAGACTTGTCGGAAAAAGGTTTTTGACAAAGTTCAAGGTGTTGACTACGATGAGATTTTCTCACTCGCAGCGATGCTTAAGTCTGTCCGAACCATGTTAGCAATTGTCGCATTTTATGAAATCTGGCAAATGGATAAACAAAACTGCATTCCTTAATGGATTTATTAAAGAAGAGTTGTATATGATGCAACCAGAAGGTTTTGTCAATCCTAAAGGTGCTAACAAAATATGCAAGCTCCAGCGATCCATCTATGGACTGGTGCAAGCATCTCGGAGTAGGAATATACGCTTTGATAAGTTGATCAAAGGATATAGTTTTATACAGACTTGCGGTGAAGCCTGTATTTACAAGAAAGTGAGTGGGAGCACTACAACATTTCTGATAAGTATATGTAAGTGACATATTGTTGATCGGAAATAATGTAGAATTATTCTGCAAAGCATAAAGGAGTTTTTCAAAGAAAGACCTCGGTGAAGCTGCTTACATATTGAGCATCAAGATCTATAGAGATAGATCAAGACGCTTGATAAGTTTTTTCAATGAGTACATACCTTAACAAGATTTTGAAGTGGTTCAAAATGGAACAGTCAAAGAAAGAGTTTCTTGCCTGTGTTACAAGGTGTGAAATTGAGTAAGACTCAAAACCCGACCACGGCAGAAGATAGAAAAAGAATGAAAGTCATTCCCTATGCCTCGGCCATAGGTTCTATAAAGTATGCCATGCTGTGTACCAGATCTATTGTATACCCTACACTGATTTTGGCAAGGGAGTACAATAGTGATCTAGGAGTAGATCACTGGACAGCGGTCAAAATTATCCTTACTGGAATAAGGATATGTTTCTCGATTATGGAAGTGACAAAAGGCTCGTCGTAAAAGGTTACGTCGATGCAAGTTTTGACACTAATCTAGATGACTCTAAGTCTCGGTCTAGATACATATTGAAAGTGGGAGCAATTAGCTAGAGTAGCTCCATGCAGAGCATTGTAGACATAGAAATTTGCAAAATACTTACGGATCTGAATGTGACAGACCCGTTGACTAAAATTATCTCACAAGCAAAACATGATCACACCTTAGTACTCTTTGGGTGTTAATCACATAGCGATGTGAACTAGATTACTGACTCTAGTAAACCCTTTGGGTGATGGTCACATGACGATGTGAACTATGGGTGTTAATCACATGGTGATGTGAACTATTCATGTTAAATCACATGGCGATGTGAACTAGATTATTGACTCTAGTGCAAGTGGGAGACTGAAGGAAATATGCCCTAGAGGCAATAATAAAGTTATTATTTATTTCCTTATATCATGATAAATGTTTATTATTCATGCTAGAATTGTATTAACCGGAAACATAATACATGTGTGAATACATAGACAAACAGAGTGTCACTAGTATGCCTCTACTTGACTAGCTCGTTAATCAAAGATGGTTATGTTTCCTAGCCATAGACATAAGTTGTCATTTGATTAACGAGATCACCTCATTAGGAGAATGACGTGATTGACTTGACCCATTCCGTTAGCTTAGCACTCGATCGTTTAGTATGTTGCTATTGCTTTCTTCATGACTTATACATGTTCCTATGACTATGAGATTATGCAACTCCCGTTTACCGGAGGAACACTTTGTGTGCTACCAAACGTCACAACGTAAATGGGTGATTATAAAGGTGCTCTACAGGTGTCTCCAAAGGTACTTGTTGGGTTGGCGTATTTCGAGATTAGGATTTGTCACTCCGATTGTCGGAGAGGTATCTCTGGGCCCACTCGGTAATGCACATCACTATAAGCCTTGCAAGCATTGTGACTAATGAGTTAGTTGCGGGATGATGTGTTACGGAACGAGTAAAGAGACTTGCCGATAACGAGATTGAACTAGGTATCGAGATACCGACGATCAAATCTCGGGCAAGTAACATACCGGTGACAAAGGGAACAACGTATGTTGTTATGCGGTCTGACCGATAAAGATCTTCGTAGAATATGTGGGAGCCAATATGGGCATCCAGGTCCCGCTATTGGTTATTGACCGGAGACGTGTCTCGGTCATGTCTACATAGTTCTCGAACCCGTAGGGTCCGCACGCTTAACGTTACGATGACAGTTTTATTGAGTTTTGATGTACCGAAGGAGTTCGGAGTCCCGGATGAGATCGGGGACATGACGAGGAGTCTCGAAATGGCCGAGACGTAAAGATCGATATATTGGACGACTATATTCGGACTTCGGAAAGGTTCCGAGTGATTCGGGTATTTTTCGGAGTACCGGAGAGTTACGGGAATACGTATTGGGCCTTATTGGGCCATACGGGAAAGAAGGAAAAGGGCCTCAAGGGTGGCCGCACCCCTCCCCTTGGTCTGGTCCGAATTGGACTAGGGAAGGGGGGCGCCCCCTTCCTTCCTTCTCTTTTTCCCTTCCTCTTTTCCTATTCCATATGGGAGGTGGAATCCTACTAGGACTAGGGAGTCCTAGTAGGACTCCACACTTGGTGCGCCCCCTCCTAGGGCCGGCCTCCTCCTCCCTTGCTCCTTTATATACGGGGGCAGGGGGGCACCCCAGAGACACAACAATTGATCCTTGAGATATCTTAGCCGTGTGCGGTGCCCCCCTCCACTATATTACACCTCGATAATACCGTTGCGGAGCTTAGGCGAAGCCCTGCGTCGGTGGAATATCATCATCGTCACCACGCCGTCGTGCTGACGAAACTCTCCCTCAACACTCGGCTGGATCGGAGTTCGAGGGACGTCATCGAGCTGAACGTGTGTAGAACTTGGAGGTGCCGTGCGTTCGGTACTTGATCGGTCGGATCGTGAAGACGTACGACTACATCAACCGCGTTGTGATAACGCTTCCGCTGTCGGTCTACGAGGGTACGTGGACAACACTCTCCCCTCTCGTTGCTATGCATCACCATGATCTTGCGTGTGCGTAGGAATTTTTTTGAAATTACTACGTTCCCCAACAGGGGGCAGGGGCACCCCGAAGGCACAATAGACAATTTTCTTAGCCGTGTGTGGTGCCCCCTCCAAAGTTACACACCTCAGTCATATCGTCGTAGTGCTTAGGCGAAGCCCTGCATGGGTAACTTCATCATCACCGTCACCACGCCGTCGTGCTGACGGAACTCTCCCTTGGCCTCAACTGGATCAAGAATACGAGGGACGTCATCGAGCTGAATGTGTGCTGAACACGGAGGTGCCGCACGTTCTATGCTAGGATCGGTCGGATCGTGAAGACGTACAACTATATCAACCGCGTTGATAAAACGCTTCCGCTTTCGGTCCACGAGGGTACGTGGACACACTCTCCCCGCTCATTGCTATGCTTCTCCTAGATAGATCTTGCGTGATCGTAGGATTTTTTTTGAAATACTATGTTCCCTAACAGGACCCACAAGATCAAGAGTCGCGCCTAAGGGGGGCACATGAGCTTGTGGCTCCTGGTGGGTCCTTTCGATAGATTTTGCTTTCAGTATTTTTTATATATTCCAAAATAAATCTTCGTAAATTTTCAGGTCATTTGGAGCTCCGAAGAATACCTATCTCTGCTATAGCTCTTTTTCAGGTCAAGAATTCCAGTTGTCGGCAATCTCCCTGTTGTGATAGAAGTTGCAAATTAAGAGAAAAAGGCATAGAATTGCATCAAAAGGTGAAATATAACTTTAAAATAAGAGAAATAGTAGTAGGAAAACATGATGCAATATGCATGGATCTTTCCTTACCACATGATGCTTGAAAAGTGGAGAATAATTGAGATTGGAATAGGAATAATATGTTTGACTGCGAATATCATAGAAAAACTTGGAACGTGATCAGTCTTTCTTTCCCTCTCGGAAGGTGATTAGGGTAAAACCTCCCTTGCCTCTATATCTGTCGTCGAGTGTGTGGATTCGACTCCACTCTACTTGCTGCTCTAGAGGCCGATGGTAGAGAGGGGAATCCTGGTGCCTCGTCTTTGGCTAGAATATAGGTTAGGATATTGGTCCCTGTAGGAAGATGCTCAGAAGGATGGTGGCACTTCTTGAGTTATTTTTTTCCAGGCTTTGGTCCTCCTCAAGTTCGTTCGTCGGTATGGATTGGACGAAGTTTCGGCGTAGATTCTTGTTAGCTCCTTGGGTGGATTGGATGTCATGTTCTTAAAGTCAATTCTAGGGGTCAAATAGTGACGGCTGCAGCTCCAGGCTGCTAGTCCTTACAGGCATGTGCACAAAGACTTCTCGGCTATCATCGACAAGGTCAAGCCAGCTCCAATATGGGAGACACAACAATGGCACGTCGGTGGCTCATTCCGGCGGAATCAATGGTCGTTTGGTGGTCCAAGGACCTCGATGCAATTTTTATTATGTATAAGGTGCTTTGTACTTTTGGTGAATCTTTATAAGATCTAAGTTTTTTTCTCAAAAAAACATCATAGCAACATCAAAGAAATTATGACACGAGGCTAGAGTGAATATAAATTTTCCTTCAAATCATAATTCTATGCAATTCGTAGGAAAAGAATACTAAAGATTCCAATCCTATAATGTGGCTTATAGGTCAAACAATGTGCACATGACCATTTCCTATGGATTCAAGTCCTCCTAAAATCCAATAATTTTGCTTTGAATCAAAGGAGGCCTCAATTGTTAATTGGGAGAGATTCATAAAAGAAGAAAGGCAGTGAATTTGAAAGGATTGCATTGGAGGATCAACAAACGATGCCTATAAATAACCATTTTGGCTTCAACAAACACATGAGTAGCTGAAGCTAAAAGGCCATGCCAATCATACATGCTCCATGTTTGAGGCAGATCTTCGACCTAAAATGTGGTAAATAAACGTGTATTTTCTATCTAGGAATGATTCTTGTAGTTATGGAATAGCTGAGGCTAGGTGTGGTTATGATCGTTCCATAGATGTGCCTTGACTGCATCTAGGTTCTTAGCTAAGTCAACAACCTGACCCCGCAACTGACGCGTCGGGGGACCGACGGCCACCTTCCGTGCCTCCTCTAGGAACACCCATAATTTCTCGTTGAGTGCCTTATCGAGTCATTCATACAAAAACATTGCATTGCCTCCATTCAAGTAAAAAATAAGCAAGTTTGGGAACTTCGGTTGCTTAATTTTGGAGCCAACGCAACTTCCCCTTAATCCTCTAAATGCCAATTTTGGACTTATAGGAGATCAAGGCGAAGCGACCTCCAACCAATTGGGATGGTCTCAGGAGTGGGAGCGCATAGCAAGTCAAATGTACCTCTAGATACCAATTTGTGATGTCTTGAGAAGATATCACCGACGAAAAGAAGACATAAACAAATCACAAAACACAAGACATATGGCCAAAGAGATGAGTCTCTCCAGAGTTTACCCATTTCTTTTTTTGAAAATTTGATAGGATGACTACAGAGAGTTTTAACAACACTTACACATAGACCTAGCCAATAACTCACGCATGCCACACGTGGTCACAATTCCGACCATGGTGCCTCCCTGTCAACACCACCTTGTCTATATGTGGGGTGTGACGGATATATCTGACACTAAATATACTTCTCGACCATATTTCGCAAGGAGACTATAATTTCTTCTTGCCACTACTAGTTTTGTTAAAGCCTCATCTCCTTTGGAAGTTGATATACTTGATAGAAAAGCCAAACAAGAGGGCGAAAGCCACAGTGCATCCCATAGTCACTGTGGCAATCACTCCCAAGAATTCATGCTTGAAACCATAGTAGCTCCTCAGGAACTCTGCTACAGTCTCATCAGTCTCAAGTTTCTCCTCGACATCCCCAAATTGTGAAGTGACTAGACCATACAATGTCCATGCAACCGGGCATATCCAGTAATACCAACTCCACCAGATAGGAATTCTCTGCATCAAACCAAAAATGTATTGTGAATCAAGATATATTCATATAGTTAGCTGGAGGACTAGAACCAATTGAGCATAAATATGTTGTGTGGGTGGAGAAACTCACAGAAACTGGGATGAGAAACCCAGAGAACAAGTTCCATAGGCCATAGGATGCAGATGATATAATTGCTGCGATACCACCACTGGGTGAAAGTCCCGCAGCCATCATCCCAAAGAATGTGAAGTACAAGAATGTGAAGTACATGAAGAACAAGTACCAAAAGAATTTGGTTGCAGTCCACTCAAATCCTATCATTGCATACACCAAAACTCCATAAATAAGAGATTGAACGAGTACGTATGGGAGCTCAATTACAACCTGCGATAATAATGACAATTTCATCAAGTCATTCGAGATATAAAATATAAGTACCACGCAGTATGCACGAGTGAGGTGAATTAGTCACCTGTGCAAATGTATACGGTAGGGATGAGTACATTTGAGATGCTCTTTCCTTGTAGAACACTATTCTTTCCATTGCAATCACCGGTTGGACACCCGATGCATTCGAAATACCGATCATTAGAATGGCAGCGTACATGGACCCCATGGAATTGAACAAATCTTGTCGTCTCGCTCTGTAAGGTGTAGAGAAACATTTTACAATGTGGAGACCACAATACAGGAACAAATAACAATCAGGTGATAATTGAAAAACCCACCTTTTCATTCCAAGGTCCCAGAATACCGTGCCAAAAAGCAGTGCTATGATTATGGTGATACAATATCTACTCCCAGTGTAATGAATGTTCCTCCAATATGATAAGTTTTGCTTCCATAAGCATATTAAGCATTGCTTCACTAAAGATTGTGAATACTCATCAGGAAAATGGAGATCGGTTGAGCTAGGAGGAGGCATACTTAGTTCCTTTATCAAGGCCTTGTTCTTCCTGAAATTATAAATAGTAGTGTTGGAACATGTCATGTGCATCCCGACAAAATAGAGCACAATAAAATTAATTTGATTTCTAGAAATATCGCTCAAGTAGAGGAAACATGTGTAGCGACAAAGGGCAATGGAGTCAAACCATACGATATGACATTATGAGTTACTAGACCTAGAAAAATAATATGAATATGATGCAAAACTAAACTAAGCAGATATATGAACTAAAGGTGTAAAAAACACTTAGGTTCATGGTCCATCTTAAGCCGAACAACAACTAACAAACCCACAAACAATAATTAACTATTGATTGGTCGTTGTTGTGCTCTATAATTTCCAGTTACACAAGACATGGCAAAGCTAATTAATGACTACAATATTCCCATATTGTAATAAGAATTTTATTTCTCACAAAAACAAGTAGTAGACATTTTCCATTATGATTCTAGAATGTAGCTAAAAGATGCTTCAAAGTTGTTCATGTATCTAAATCATAAAATAAAAATGTGAACTGTAGCTACCATAATATGCACACCAAATGGAGTCTAACTTGTTATATCTATGATCTTGTGTTTTCTTGAATAAGAACTTGTGCACCCAACCAAATTCGAATTCCATACACATTTGATGCCTTTAGAAAAAAACTATTTTGTTACAAACTAAATCATTGCGATTACACCTCAAATTTATAGTCGCATGAAACTACCACTAATAATAGGACATCTGTATACTAGAATATGTACATGCTTCAACCCCAAACTATTAGGAAGTTACCATACAAACTATTTGGATGAGAAAACAAAAAAATGAAAGCAACCAACAATTTTAGTAATAACTGGTAGCAGGCCAACTAGCAGCATATGACCTAAGACCCTAGAACAAAGTAGTTGGTATAGATCCTCACACAAGCGAAATCTTCAGACACCTTATGTAGAAAGAATTACCTCCTTTGGGTATTACATACATGAATTCTAGGCAACATAGTCAAGCTAGTTCACAACATAATTCTGCATTGACTAGCCATAAGATTCTATCCACTAAATAATTCTTAGGACAAGTTGGCATAAGGCGGTAGATCATTCTTCTATAGCTACTAGATTTAAGAGATCCAATGTGTTTTGGTACCTTGGATAGCTTGGGTAGGTAAATGTTTCTGGATTATAATTCTACTCCAAAGATAGTAATAAGTTACATTCTGTAACTGGGACTTTCTTAGTTCCTAAAATTAAAGGATTATTAAGATGCATTGCACTTACTGATATAGCTCTGATTGTTTGAATATTACAGAAAGATTAATCCCCAACATTTGCTCTTGTAATGTTGAGGTTACCTCCAACATCCAAGTTGCGGGGTTATACCCATCTTGTATCCTATTAACGCCTATTCCCTGAATAAACCAAATGCAACAATAATTTCACTCCTGGCAAGTTCCATGAATCTATAGAGTAGTAAAAAGGTAATTTTCATGCTTCTGTTTGACTAACCTCAAAGTATGTGATCATATTCAAAGATTGCTCGCCCAGTGGACCAACATAGATCTCCTCCCCTCCTCGGTTCAGTAGAAAAAGCTACAATTCATCGAGAATACTATGAAACAAACTTACAATTCAAGACACTACAGGTTGCAACTAGAAGCAATAACTTCATTACCTCATCGAAAGTTTCAAATATGTCTATGCTTGGCTGGTGAATGGTGCAGGCAACAGTTTTACCAGTGTCCACCAGGTTCCTGACAGTCCTCATTACAATTGCTGCAGCCCTAGCATCAAGCCCCGATGTTGGCTCGTCCATGAAAATAATAGAAGGATTAGCTACAAGCTCTACTGCAATGGTCAGCCTCTTCCGTTGCTCAATTGAGAGACCATATCCTCCAGGATATCCAACTTGTGCACCTCCCAATGATGTGAGCTCCAAGATCTCCAACACGTCCTCAACAAATATCTGCATCCAGAAGTTGACAAAGAAATTAACAAAAACATTAAATAAAAACTCGAAAGAAAATAAGTAATCTTTGTTGTTATTTTTTATCAAACTGACCCTTCTTGTTAATGAGTCAATTTCTGATGGTAATCGAAGCCACGCGGAGAATAGAAGTGACTCAAGAATAGTCAAGTGTGGAGAGTGGATATCTGACTGCTCACAGTATCCAAATATACGACAAAAGGTTTCTTGCTTCTTTTGGTAGCCCGAGATAGTTATTGTCCCCTCTCTGTAGCCTCCGGTTATCCTTCCTGCTAACACATCCATCAACGTTGTTTTTCCGGCACCACTAATGCCCATTAATGCAGTCAGCACACCTGGTCTAAAGCAACCACTCACACCCTTTAGTATTTCCAAACGATCTTTTGTCTCACCCCGTGCTTTATTTTCCTGAAAAATGAACGCCGGAGTAAATAAGCATGAGGGAAGTATGTTTCCCATGCTAGTTCTTAATATTATCTTGATATAATACGAGACATGTTGTTTTACCTTTGGCATGTCTACTGAATACCTTATGTTGTCAAAGGTAAGTGAAAGTGGCACAAATGGAAGCGATACCCTTCCGTTGTTTGTAGGACTCTCCATTTCATTCATTACTCTTTTTTGGTGAGATCTTTTTAAGGGAGCATCCCTACTCAGTTTTGCAAATTTTTTGTCTAGTGCCTTGTTTGTCAATGATGAAAAGCCTCTACCATGTGCTACAAACAAGAACAAACCATCTTCCTTTAGAATTTGTGTATCTGGAAACAAGTCGACGCAATAGTCATGCAATTCAACGTACTTTTGAAGTATGTAAAAGCTGCGGTGTAGAGGCCATTAAATATAATTGTGTATCCAATCAGTACACCTAAGCCAATCCAGTACCATTTTGCCTCCACAAATATCCCTCGAGATTTCAAGACACTTGTTCCTAATGGCTCTGTTGACCTAGGAAGTGCCTGAAAAGCCAAATGTTAAGTTTGTTAGACTGTCAGACATATTTTTTTCTATAAGTTTCAAAGTTCTTGGTCTTGAGGTGTACTTTACTCCAGCGGTGAGATGTAAATTCATTTGTCGAAATTGCAGTTTGTGCATACATCAATGGTGAGATCCAGTATCCAAGCAACCAAAACTTGTTGAAGTTTTCTGAACGGGAAAGGGAGCGAATAAGAGCCACAAATTTAAGAAAAACACAAATTATGGAATGACTACTAGTGGCGAACTTACCGCTAGAAAGCAAAAATCCACCTAACAGCAAAAGCAAAAGCATTGTAAATGTTCCAAAGATGTTTGCCGCAAACATGTTTCTCGTTACTCCAGCAATCAACCGGAACAAGGAAGATGACATCTGACTTAGTGCTAGAAGCAAAAAATATTGCTTGAAGAACCTGAAATGTGTAGGTCATTTTTGTTTGCCCATTTATTATGTATTGTGGGTTAACATAAAACAAATAATTTCATTGAATGGGAAATGCAACAAATACAATTAGAGTGTGCACCTAATAGACTTAACATGTAATGAAAGCGTAAATCACCTCTACAAATAAACTCATGAACCACCATAATAATAAATAATAACACCTATTATGTTTGTTTAATCAACTTGTTGTATTCACTTTCTTCAAAGTTGCTTCCATTTTATTTTTCTTCCTTGAATAAAAATGGGGTTTCCTAAGTTAGCGAGTCTTGAAATCCCAACAACATACATAGCCAAAGTGCATCAATGTTCAAACAAAAATACACAAGTAATACTACAATTTATAATTATACTTAATCTACAAGTATTCTATTGCCAGAAATACTTAATCTACTGAGTGCAACACTTTTTTTAGCTTTTGCAATGTTTCTAAATATATATATGCATGCACAAGGAGATAAACCAAGAATAGAAAAAACAAAAGGAAAGAAAAGGAGTCATAGTATAATACACTATATCTCTCTAGCAAATTCAACAAATATAAAAGAAACAATATATAGGATGAACATCAATGTAAAAACTAGTTCTTAGAGCAAACGTTTGGACCAGGAAAAACTGCACATAATAGAATTTTTTTGCCATTCATTTGTAATGCTCACCTCCCAATATTTGGGTCAAACCCAACTGCATAATATGTCATGGAAACCAATATTGTGATTTCAACAAGGGTGATGGGAATCTTAAGAATCCATTGAGGCAAAGTGTACGCCCATGCCGGATAGAAAACATCCCTTTCCTTAAAGAAAAGTGGCAGTTTCATGATAGTTCCGCCAAGGTCACCTAAATTGCTGAACATGGTTTCACCCACAAAGAAAAACAACACCCCCAGATATAACCCTCCATCAGTCAATGAATCGCGATGCATATTGCTTTTCCAGAAGATTGTTAACGCGATGAATGCTATCATAGCCATCTGTGACAAGAGTATTCATTATAACCGATAGTTGTTTGCATACAGTTTAAGTATGAAAACTGTGCGCTATTATTCTACAACAAGTATTGATTCTAGAGCAAAGATCACGCATGATCCCATATCTTTGAGACACTATTAAGAACTTTTAGTATTCCTTGAATTTTGTAGAACTTCACATTGTCGAGATATTTTATACTAGATACTACTCCCTCCATTCCAAACTATTTGAAAAATCTAGGATTGTCCTAAGTCAAACTTTTTAAAGTTTAACCAAGACTTATTTTTGCTAAGGTATACAATGTCAATTATATAAAACATGAAAAATATATTTAATAATGAATCTAATGTAGCAAATTTGGTGTTGTAGATGTTGAAGTATCTTTATATATACTTGGTCAAACTTAATGAAATTTGACTTAGGGGAAATCTAGAGCTTCAATTATTTTGGAACAATTCGAGTACACCTTTTATCAGTACATGTAAGCCCATGCATGTAGCATCTGTCCGGTGACTCTCTTCCATCGCCTAATTTGACCTCATGTATTCAGGACCTGGGGTTAAATTTCCATCTCACATAATACCAGATGAGTTGAATGGCCTTTTAAAGTACACATTGACATGCTAGGACTACTAGATTAGAACTCATATGACCTGTTTATGTTATGTTCGTGGCTAGCTTGGTCTGTTCATGTGTCAATCATGTTAAATAACTAGTGTGATGTTCAACTTAGTTGAATTGTGTCATGTTAGGTCCATAGAAAGCCATGTCCGTATTTTTGGTGGGACTAGGAGCAAATTGGTTGGTGAAAAGCGTAATGTATTACTATAAACATATTAAAAAGGCATATGGGAACTAATATATTCTTGTCAAAAACCATGGGCAAAGTCTTGAAGAAATGAATGTGAAAAACAAAAGAATAATTTATATTGGGTGAAGGGGGGGGGGGGGTATGAACTCACACGTGCAAAATTAACCATGTATAGGGACGAGTTCCTTCTCATAAGTAGGATTTCTCTAGCAGATATGGCGTTGACCAACTGCCGTTTGCTCACACCATATTTTGAATTGGTTAGAGCTGGCGACAAACTCTGGTTCTTCTCAAATGGGATCTCAAGGGCCTTTAGAATTATCTGACCAACATGAAATGTATGAAAAGCTTCTGCAAATTTCTCCACGGTGATGTACTGATAAGGTTCACCAGCCCTTGTCCAGTAGTGCTTTTGATCTTTAATTGAAGTTACCTTTCAATCAAATAAAAAAAATAATGTGAGCAATATGCTATGATTTAATATATATTTTTGACATTTGCGAAGCTAAGATGTGTGTACTTCTAACAAGAAGTCAGCAATAGCTTTTCTCTGGGGACATCGGAAGCCTAGGGACTCAAAAAACTCAATCACGTTCTCTTTGGGCCCTTGGTAGACAACATGGCCCTCTGACAGGAGCATGACATCATCAAAAAGATCATATGTTTCAGGTGATGGTTGAAGTAAAGAGATGACAGCTGTTCCCCCAAGTATGTGGACCAATTGCCCTAGGAAATTCACTATTTGAAATGCAGTTGAGCTGTCAAGCCCATTCGAGATCTCATCCATGAAAAGGGATCTCGCTGGACCAATGAGCATTTCTCCTGCAACCAATCAGATATGTCAAGCAAGCATAAGTGTGTTGATCTGTTACTACAAAATAATACAACTACCAATTTGGCATGACAATTCTCCTGCATATGACATTTTTTGAGGAACTGAATAAAAATCCTCTAATTTAAATGCCAAAGTCATACAAGTAGTTCAAAAAATAACATTCATTGTTGCGGAAATTTCAATATGTAACATGGGAGCTTCTTGTACAACATACCTATCGTGACACGTTTCCTTTGTCCGCCGGATATACCTCTTGCCATGTCATTTCCAACCAATGTATCCGAACAGGTATGAAGTCCTAAGATCTGAAGTGAAAGTAAAGTGCTATCAATTGAAGTAACTCTAATATTAATATGTGAACGGAATCATAAAAGTTGAAGAGCCGTAGAGAACCAAAAGCCCATAAATCAAACCTGCATTATATAGTTTGTAACTATGTTGCTCTTGCCTCCAATTGCAGATTCCTACAAGAATGAAACTATGCATCAAGAAACATTGAAACAGTGGAAGTTTTGTAAGATAGTACTCAATGAGTCAGAAACTATGTTGATGTGAGCATGTGACTCTAAGGAAGAAATTAGGGTTGCTTTACAACTTGATATAAATGATATATTGTTAGATCAAATTGTTGGAGCAAAATACTACACTGTTGTTTATGTGACTAAGCGAGAGAAGGTGAAATCAAAACATGCATGTGGGCCAATACATCCTAAAGCTTGCTTTGGTGCACCCTCAGGCAAAGTTTAGAACTTTCGATGCAGATGCATGGTTGAGATTAAAACATACCTCTTCAACCATAAAGGTAATATTGTCTATTTAATTAACTCGTGTTGTTGAGAAATTAACTCGTCAAATTGATCTCCATATCGATCTGTCTCTGGCCGTCAGTGTTCGCACGAGTTGGATCTAATTCAGTTATAGATGGATTCATTGTTCAAAGTGCAATGGATGTCTTTAACTGCATCCCCTAAATCCAGTTTAGTTCTCTTCGGCTACGTCTTTGATCTAAGGGCGTGGCCGGTGGGTGGGCGGGCGGGAGCGGACACCTCAATCAGGATCATAAAGCTTCGACAAGGTCATTGATTCCTCAGACAATACTTGCGCACGAGATCGACGAAGGAAGAGGAAGATAGATGGAGATACGAAAAACGGGCATTCCTATGGATTTGGATCTAATTACCATCTACTCCTTCTGTTCTGCTACTCTTAGATACGGACGTGTTTAGACATGTTTTAGTGTTAGATACATTTATAGCTAGGCCAATTTAAGTCAACTAATTTGAGTACGAAAATACCCTTTAAGTTATTTCAGGAGGCATGTATTGAAGCGCTCCTCCTAAAAAGGATTGTTTCAATTTAAAAAAAAATTGCATCGACAAAAAATACATAGACTTTAGTTTTTCACCTTCATGAACACGTCGATGTCGTGCTCCGGTGTCAGGTCCGCTTCCCTCTCCCTTCTCGTCAGCTCGGCTAACAAATCTGAATAGAGCACGCACATTTAAGACACGCTGAAAAAAAGCTAAGAACACACAAAATTTACCTTGCATATAGTACACACTCCTTCTAAACAGGTGCATAGAGCGTACACTTGTTTCTAGATCGTCGATTTGACAAATTAAATATATATTGTATATACCAACAAAAGTGTATCATCATATTCATATATGGATGAAGTTTCTAAATATATAATTTTTGTTCACATATACTCTCTTCGTCTGCAATTACTGCGACAAGTAATTCGGGGTGGAGGAATTGTACACATTTGGCTAGGCAGATCAAATTGCTGACCTAGAAGCACGTGCACATCCTATGCACCTGTCGGGACGGAGTGCTATTTTTTTTCATCTGAATTTTTGTAAAGTGGTGACTGATAAAACAACAGCTGGTCCATGGTTGGTTATTCTTTGTTTTTCAGTTACCCTGACGGTCACCGGTGCCTTGACACTCGGCGGAGAAGGCGAGCGTCTCCCTAACGGTCATCTCCCCGGTGTGGAGATCCTCCTGGCTAACGTATGCTGCTGCCTTCTCGACGACAAATTCCTCCATGCCGTGTCCGTTGTAGGTCACCCTCCCTGACACCTGCATCGCTTTATCTAATTATTATCATAAATTACTTACAAACAAGTTTTGTGTGATTAGAAAATGAGCACCGACTTTTTCACCAAACCGTATATTTTATTGACTTAAAATGGAGCATCAAGATGATACAAACATAATAAGCTGACGCTCAGCGCTTATATAGTTAGGATGCACATGACCAACACAACACACACACATAAAAAACACGCTAGCAAATAGTAAAGTTATACAAGACAAAAGTTGTAGGTAAGCGAGGAAATAACATATGATAGAAAAATGAGCACCAACTTAAGAGAGAAGAAGAGACCTTGAGTCCTGAGTCTAGCATCCGTCCGGCCAAAGCCTTGAGCAATGTGGTCTTCCCAGACCCCGGAGACCCCAACAGCAAAGTCATCCTTGAAACAAACAAAATCAAAATGGAGAAGAGAAAAATTAGCCCATGCAAACATGAAAAACCGAAGCTAGCTACTATTATATGCAGTACCTGCGTGGCCTAATGATGGCATTGGTTTCGTGGAGCAGTGCATGCTTCGTCTTCCAGGCGTTTGGTACCATACGCAACGTGTTCGCCACATCCTAACACACCACGGTCGGGAACGGGATTAATTATTAACTACTCCCTCCGTAAACTAATACTCCTGCTTCTTCTGGTTATCCAATGGATATAAAGTATATGAATACCATAAGAGCGTTGGTGGCGGCGTTGAGGATGGTCGGCGTCGCGCGGCTGCCGGCGGCGTAGGCCTCCGCCTCCACCGCCAGCCCCTCCGCGCGCACTTCGATCGTCGGAAGCTCCATTCCAACGCTGCAAACAAGTTGATGGACACAAATTAACACATGTACGATCGATGATTATACGTGTCCTGTTCGCATGCATGCACGTACCGGTCGAAGCGGTTCTTGATCTTGAGCAGGAACCTTTCGTGGTCGTCGCCGGTGAAGCCGACTAACTGCTCGACGAAGGACTTCGCCTCTGCCTCCGTCATGACCGCCGCCTCTCCTCGCTCCGCCGCCATTGCCCCGTGCCACAAGAGTACGTGTACAACTAGCTCCTCCACCAAGCCGGCCTCTCGCTTCGCGTATATATATATATAAGCTAGACGAGTACTGATTAGCTGTTAACAAAAAAGGAGTGCTGGTTAGTTGGTTCACTCTGTTGGACGTCCTTGTACACAAACAACTCTAGTTGATCGTTTCTCCAGAGGATTACATTTACGTAAACTTGGAGCGGAGGGATGTACAGTCCAGTTCTTCTAGTGGTTGACTGATTGTTGGGGAAATAAGTCGCAAGAAAAGTCGCAATCACTTGCCGCCTCGACGAAAACAATTCTCTCCGGCCGTGAAAATTAAGCCGTTGAAATGCATCAGTTTGACATTATTCTGCAAATATATTTGTATTAACAAATACGTACGCAAAGGACAAACGGAAGACAGTACTACCAACCGGCATCTCCGTGGTCAGAGATCCGGCCAAAATATTTTGATGGATCAATGCAATTATTTCCTTACGTGGATCTCTGTGATGTGAGGTCGGAAGCTAAGATCATTGGACGATGCTACCAAATAGTGTCCTCTGTTTTTCCGTTTGTTTACGAAAAGAGGCCATCATTGGAAATTAATCAGAGCAAAGCCATGTCGTGCTAGACATGTTTCCTGTCCTAAGCAGGCTACGATTGATAGGTTTCGTAGCACGGAAGAGGGTCACCATCTATCCTTGATAGGAGAGAAATAAAATGAACCACTCTAAATAACAAAAGAGGGGTAATTGTATCCAACTGAGCAAGCTACCTGTTCATTGTTCCATGAGAAGCCATTGTACACACTCAATCCATCATCACATAATAGGAAAAGCGTGATCAGAGTAATAGGCTGTAGAAACTTGCTAAAACGCAATTCCGTCTGAACTGCTTGATACAGAAATAATCCCACCTACTGTAGCCATTAGCTTTGCAAGAAATTGAGATGTAGATATAAAAACAGGGTACTCTCAGCCAGCAGATCGGTAAAGTTCAATCGGATAGTTCCTGCATGGATGCTACTGAAAAAACTAATCACTCTAACATGTAACATTCATAATTAACTGCAGCAAGATAGAAAAATGATTAAAACAGACCATGCATTAGACAGCAAAAAGCTAAACATGACCAATAAAAGTGAATCCCGAAAGGCACATAGGTCCAAAAAGAAATAAGATTCGTGGGAATAAGCACGAATAAGAATATCGTGGTATGACAAATTAGATTGAAGCTCCTGCAGTTGCTGGTATGTGGGATGAGGAAATTGCTTGTTCGTTGTTCACTCAAAAAAATAACGTTATTGATAACTCTCGAACGTGCCATACTGTCTCTTTTCGATCTTGGCGTACGGAGGTGCCACGAAGGACAACGGACGCCGTCTCGCCACGAACCAACCCCCCCCCCCCCCCCCCACACACACACACACTCCGTCTCCACTCTCTTCTCAGCGCACAGATGGAGGGAAGAGAAAACAGAGGAGGTGTGGCCGGCGCGGCAGCTTGCCGACGGCGGCTGAGATGGCGATGTGCAGGGGGTGAGCGGAAAGCGGGTGGGGGAGGCTTTGAGGATGCGGTCGTCGCTCGTGAGCTCCTCTCTCGCAGGAGCTCGGGCGTGGAGGCGCGAGGTTCTCTTCTCCGTCGGCGTCCAAATCGACGACGGGATAGCTTGTGCCACCAAGAAGGAACACCCGGCCGACGACCTCCGGCGGCCTCGAGCATGGGACATGCCGGCGGCCTCGAGAGCGGGACACGACGGCGGCCTCGAGCGTGGGGAGAAGCACAGGCACGTCCACGGCTTGAGCCCGTCGATTTCTCTAGCGATTTTTCATCCCCGTCGTGGTTCCCGTCGATGGGCGTCCCATATGCCCCCTCCCCCGCTGCATTTCTTCCCGTGGGTGTCAGCAAGGTGCTTTCAGGAGGTGGGCGTGGAGGGGGAGGAGCCGCAGCGGACATTGTCATGGGGAGGTGGCGTACGATGCGACCACGCCACCATCGGATTATGCCGGAGTCTCATCTGGCCACCCCGTGGAGGAGTTGGTGGTGTTAGAGCATCTCCAGCCGCGCCCCCAACAGGCCCCCCCAGGCCACTTTTTCGGCGCCGGCGCTAAAAAAAGCCCCAGTCGTGCCCCCAGGACGACGAAAAGCGCCGGTTCGGCCCTTTTTCCGCCCGGCGACCGCAGGCCGAACCCGGCGCACTGGGGGGCGATCGGAGGCTCCGGCGCAAGGGAAAAGCGCGGCTGGCCCACACCCTCAGGTGAAAAGTCAAGATTTTCTTCCCCGACTCGCCTTCCAGCCCCCGCGCCCTCGGCCGCCACTAGCTATATCCCGGCGTCGGCCGCCGCCTTTCACCGCTAGATAGCCATTCCCCGCCGGAAAAATAGCGGAGGTTCGCCAAGGCAGCCCCTCCAACAGCAGCTGGGCGTTTCCGGCCGCGGAGGGGCAGTTTAGCGGCGGGTGCACGCCCACCGGGCGCAAGGTGTTCGGCGATTTGTCTGCCTCGGCGATGGACTCGGATGACGAGGAAGCGCTCGCCGCGCTGCTGGAGGAGGAAGCCGAGGCCGACGTCCAGGAAGAAGAGCATCTGATGGTGCTCGCCGCCCTCGCCCAGCTGCTGGCGAGCACTGAAAAGCCGCGGCAAGGTGGCTCGGCTTTTGGGCGGGTGAAAGCAAAAAACCGGCATCGTCTCGAAGGCTACTGCATGCTCTACTCCGACTACTTCGCCGATGCTCCACTTCACGGCGACAAAACATTTCGGCACCGTTATCGGATGAGCCGAAAGCTCTTCCTCAGAATTGTGAATTCCATCCGGGAGTTCGACAACTACTTCAAGTGCAAGATGGATTGCACCGGCAAACTTGGATTCACCTCGATCCAGAAGTGCACGACAGCGATGAGGATGCTTGCATACGGAGCTCCCGGTGATTCACTCGACGACTATGGGCGCATGGCCGAGTCCACCAGCATAGAGTGTTTCTACAAGTTCTGTCGGGCAGTGGTGGCAGTGTTTGGACCGCAATACTTGAGAACACCCAATGCGGAAGACACTGCTCGGATCCTAGCACAGAATGCAGCAAGAGGATTTCCTGGGATGCTTGGAAGCATCGACTGCATGCATTGGAAATGGAAGAATTGCCCATTTGCTTGGCAGGGGATGTACAAAGGCGCCAAAGGCGGTTGCAGTGTGGTACTTGAGGCGGTGGCCACACAGGACCTCTGGATTTGGCACTCCTTCTTTGGTATGCCAGGAACTCACAATGACATCAACGTGCTGCAGTGCTCTCCTGTCTTTGCCAAGCTTGTTGAAGGTCATTCTCCTCCGGTGAACTTCGAGATCAATGGGCGGCACTACAACAAGGGGTACTATCTAGCTGATGGCATCTATCCGAGATGGTCGACATTTGTGAAGACGATCTCAAACCCTGTGCCAGGAGGCAAGAACGCCTGGTTTGCGAAGATTCAGGAGGCTTGCAGGAAGGATGTCGAGCGGGCATTTGGTGTGCTCCAATCTCGATTTGCTGTTGTCCGGTACCCCGCTCAGACCTGGTCCAAAGATCAAATGTGGGAGATTATGACTTGCTGTGTCATCTTGCACAACATGATCATCGAGAGCGAGCAAGAAGACCCAGTGTTTGACACTGAACCATACTACAGGCAGGGTCCTCTAGCCGAAGTTGATCACCAGCTACCGGCAACCTGGACTGCCTATCTCAGTATGCGTCAGGAGATCCGAGACCCACAGGTGCATCATCAACTGCAGAAAGATCTGATTGAGCACCTATGGAGGCTCAAGGGGGACGCCGGGCGCGACGTGTGATGAAATATGAGTTTTTATTTGTTGAACTATATAATTTGTATTGAACTATTTGTTGTTGTACTATTTTGTTGAAGTATTTGATTTTTCTGTGATGAAATATGTGATAAGAAAAAATTGTGTTGATAATTGAACGCCGAGACACGGCGAACCACGCCGAATATGGGCCTATTCTCGCCCATATGGGCCCTTTATTCGCCGAAATGGGGCTGAAAAGTGGGCCAATTTCGGCGCCTGGGGGCGACGACTGGGCGCAAAACCGCCCCCAGCGCCGATTGTATCGCCGGCTCGCCCCCAGGGGGCGATTTTTATGCGTCCTGGGGGGGGGGGCAACGGCTGGAGATGCTCTTACTTCATCCATTCCCGGCCTTCGACCGCCGATGCCAGACCCGCAGGAGAGTTCATGTACCCTCGGCTCGTGCTGCGATAACGGGAGGTGTGCATGCTGCAGTCAACAGGGGTCTGAATCAATGATACTTAGTGTTTTTGCCATGGCAGATTCAGTTTTCTACGAAATCCAATGTTTCAAATAAATATACCATGGCAAAATTTGTGTATGATTGCATTGCAAATTCACATCCCTTTGAATAGATGATACTGGATGATTTTGCCATGGCAAATTCAATTTTCTCGCGAGTCCAATGTCCAAATTATTATAACCATGGCAAATTTGTGTAGCATCACATGGCAAATTCATATGTGTTGAATAGATGCTACTTAATGTGTTTTCCATGACAAATTTCATGTATCATGTTCAAAATTACTCCACAAGTTGCCACGATCTACATAGTATTTTTTTTTCATTTTAACTTTGCCATTCAATTTTTCTTAGTTGGTCACAGGCTTCAGATTATGAACCTGTTGGAGCATATATGGATTTATGAAATTGACCAAGCTCATGGCAAATCATTTCATCAATAAGGTGATCCATAATACTCGGCCATTGGTGAGATGTTTTGGTCATGTTTGATGTCATTTTAGTTCTATTTCAATTTAATAGTTAAATGGGATGAGGTGAACATTGCAACTTAAGATGTGTTTGTTTTGCCATGGCAACTTTAAGATGTTTTGCCATGGCAAATTAAGATGTTTTACCATGGCAAATTTAAAATGTTTTGCCATGGCAAGTTTGGAGTTTTATTCACACTCCAATTAGCCATGGCAATAAAAGTTAAAATTTCCATGGGAATTTAGGTAAATGTACCATGTTAATAAGGGTAAATATGGCAAATAAAAATTAAACTTGCCATGGCAATAAAAGTTAAATATTGCCATGGGGATTTAGGTAAATTTTCCATGTTAATAAGGGTCAATTAGCTATGGCAAATAAATAGTAAAACTTGCCATGGCAATAAAATTTCAATATTTTCATGGGGATTTAGGTAAATTTGCCATGTTAATAAAAGTCAAATAAATAGTAAAACTTGCCATGGCAATAAAAGTTAAATATTGCCATGGGGATTTAGCTAAATTTTAATAAAAGGTAAATTTGCCATGACAAATAAATAGTAAAACCTGCCATGGTAATAAAATGTTAAAAATTGCCATGGGGATGTAGGTAAATTCGCCATGTTAATGAAGGTGAAATAATTAGTAAAACTTGCCATGGCAATATCTGCCATTTTGTGTTCTTTTGGACAATTTAAACAATTACCATGACAATTTAAAAAAATCAAAAGTTGCCATGACAAGAAAGCAATGAATTTACCATGATCCGAGAACTAAATTTGCCATGATTCGATAACTATATTTGCCATCTTCCAGGAATCAAATTTGCTATGATGCATAAACTAAATTTGCCATGATCAATTAACTAAAGAATTTATGTTTACATGGCAAAAAGTATAAGATTAGTTGCCATGGTAGAAAACAGTAAAATTGCAGCATGATCCAAAATCGAAAGTTGCCATGTCAAGAATGCAATGAATTTTCCATGATCCGAGAACTCAATTTTGCCATCATTCAATAACTATATTTGCCATATTCCAGGAAAATTTAAGAAAAATTGTACAATGAGACGACAAATTTAAGAAAAATCTAAAGAAATTATGATGTTGGGTTTCTTCATATTTACCATACTTTTTGCCATTTACATATTTTTTCTTTTTCTTTTTGCTACAACATGGCTTTTTATGTAGGTATTTTACGGGACCTCCTATGCGCCGCTTATTGCGGTAAGTAGTCACGGTTTTGCACAGGAGGCGGCTCACCTGGGCCGGCCCATTCACTTTACTTTGCGGGATGAATATATCGCAAAATTAAGAAGCGCTGGCGAATCGAACCCGTGACCTGGTACAGAGGCTCGCGATGCGCTAGCCACTATGACATGCGACCTATTCCAAAATAACTGCAGCGCAAATTTATAAGAAACTACCAACAGCGGCCAAAAGTAAAACCAAATAGCGAATTTCCAGAAAACATATTGGCGAAGGATCAAACACAAGACCTCATGCCCATAACCACTGCACTAACTAAGCTTATATGTCTAAAAGGGGCAGCCAGGTATATATGATTAATATACGCGACAGATTAAATTTTTTAAGAAAATTGAAACGTGATTTTTAAAAAGGAAAACCTTTTTGAAACGCAAACATTATTTCAGAAAATAAAATTGAATACGGGCACATTTTTAGAAATTATGAACTACTTCTTGTTAACACAAATCATTTCTTGAAAAGAATAACAAAATTGAAAAGGTGAACATTTTTCACAATCAGAAACTATTTTTTACAAAACTCGAGCATATTTTGAATTTGTGAACTACTTTCGAAAACATGCACATTTTTTCAATTTGTGAACAAAATTTGAAACTGTAGCATTTTTTGAAGGGAAAAGCCTGGCTGGTATTTGTTTGAAGCGAACAACCAACTCACCAAACCCCACTTGATGTCCTGTAAATGAAAATTAACTATGTGACCTTTCTAGCTCCCGCATGTTGGCCATGGGTCCCCCACCCCTCTCCATGGGCAAATTTGACAAATTTAACCTATGGATGAAATCAAATCACAAAATGAACTGTCCGTGAAACTATTTCACGCGGCTGACCTTTTTGTGTGACGCCCGACACGAAGGCGCCACACTACACTGTGCAACGCCTCACAGATAGGCGCTACACGGCCAGCGTAGCACCCGTGTGATCCGAAAATTACTAAGTCAGTGTGCAGCGCTTGAGAGCTAGGCGCCACACTATATAGTGTAGCGCCTAGCTCCTAGGCGTTGCACTAATGCAGCGCCTGAGAGCTAGGCGCCACGGGTCAGCCGCGTGAAATAGTTTCACGGACAGTTCATTCTGTGATTTGATTTCGTCTATAGATCAAATTTGTCAAATTTGCCCTCTCCATGTGAATGCAAGTGCCGTCTCTCTCCCCGTGTGACAGAGTGAGAGAGAGAGGGAGACGTGAGAGATGGATGAGATGATATGACCTTTTTCAGGGATACACCATACATGCATGTTTGCATGGTACTGCATGAGCTGGCCTTTTTTATGTGGGCATGCATGCATGTCGTAGGCGGCTCCATGAGCCCATGCACAGGTAAGTCATTTTTCTCGATGTGCAGATGGATAACCAGGGCCATTTAATAAGGCTAATTACTACGTGTTTTGATCTTTGGAACCAATAAAATGGGATGAATAAAGTACTAGTCATAGTTTTTTGTACATGGCAACTTCAACCAGGAAACACAAATCTTGTCCTTTTTGTTCGCGTTTTGTATGTTTGGGTCACTAAAATGGAGACCGGACCGATGTACGAGTCCGGACAGAGCCATTAAACCCAACGGTGCTGCTCCAGCTGGTGAGAAGTTCGTCCCGGCATTTCACTGAACACCAAGTGGGGCCGGCACCTCCCAAGGCAAAGGGCGGCGATAACTTATGTGCCTCGGTGCTGATAACTTTGGCGAGGGGGTGATAAAATGTACACACGGCAACTTTAATGTTAATAGCACGGTAACTCACTCATCGCAAACCTGATAACTTATGTACCCCGGTCCTGGTAACTTTGCCGCCGGTGGGGGGGGGGCGGTGGGAGGGCTGGGGTGGTTGATGAAATATACCACCGTTAACTTTTGTGTGAATAGCATGATAACTCACACATCGCACACCTGATAATTTATGTATCCCGGTCCTGATAACTTTGGCATGGGGTGTGTGTGTGTGTGTGTGGGGCGGGGGTGATGAAATACCCCCCTCGTAACTTTTATGTGAATAGCATGGTAACTCACATATCACAGACCTGCTAACTTGTGTACCTCAGTCCTGATAACTTTGGCATGGGGGGAGGGGTTGATGAAATATCTCCACAATAATTTCTATGTTAATAGCATGGTAATATACATATCACAAATCTGATAATGTTGGGGAACGTAGTAATTTCAAAAAATTTCCTACGCACACGCAAGATCATGGTGATGCATAGCAACGAGAGGGGAGAGTGTTATCCACGTACCCTTGTAGACCGAAAGCGGAAGCGTTAGCACAACGCGGTTGATGTAGTCGTACGTCTTCACGATCCGACCGATCAAGTACCGAACGCACGGCACCTCCGAGTTCAGCACACGTTCAGCCCGATGACGTCCCTCGAACTCCGATCCAGCCGAGTGTTGAGGGAGAATTTCGTCAGCACGACGGCGTGGTGACGATGATGATGTTCTACCGACGCAGGGCTTCGCCTAAGCACCGCTACAGTATTATCGAGGTGGACTATGGTGGAGGGGGGCACCGCGCACGGCTAAAAGATCAAGAGGTCAATTGTTGTGTCTCTAGGGTGCCCCCTGCCCCTGTATATAAAGGAGCAAGGGGGAGAGGCGGCCGGCCAGGAGGGGCGCGCCAGGAGGAGTCCTACTCCCACCGGGAGTAGGACTCCCTCCCTTTTCCTTGTTGGATTAGGAGAGGAGAGGGAAGGAGAGAGAGGGGAAAGGAAAGGGGGGGCGCCGCCCCCCTCCTTGTCCAATTCGGACTTGGGGGAGGGGCGCGCTGCTGCCCCTTGGCTGCCTCTCCTCTTGCACCAATTGGGCCCATGAGGCCCAATAACCTCCGGGGGGGGGGGGTTCCGGTAACCCCCCAGTACTCCGGTATATATCCGATAACCCCCGGAACCATTCCGGTGTCCGAATATAGTCGTCCAATATATCAATCTTCATGTCTCGACCATTTCGAGACTCCTCGTCATGTCCGTGATCACATCCGGGACTCTGAACAACCTTCGGTACATCAAAACATATAAACTCATAATATAACTGTCATCGAAACTTTAAGCGTGCGGACCCTACGGGTTCGAGAACTATGTAGACATGACCGAGACACGTTTCCGGTCAATAACCAATAGCAGAACCTGGATGCTCATATTGGCTCCCACATAATTTACGAAGATCTTTATCGGTCGGACCGCATAACAACATACGTTGTTCCCTTTGTCACCGGTATGTTACTTGCCCGAGATTCGATCGTCGGTATCTCAATACCTAGTTCAATCTCGTTACCGGAAAGTCTCTTTACTCGTTCTGTAATACATCATCCCGCAACTAACTCATCAGTTGCAATGCTTAAGTGATGTGCATTACCGAGTGGGCCCAGAGATACCTCTCCGACAATCGGAGTGACAAATCCTAATCTCGAAATACGCCAACCCAACAAGTACCTTCGGAGACACCTGTAGCGCACCTTTATAATCACCCAGTTACGTTGTGACGTTTGGTAGCATACAAATTGTTCCTCCGGTAAACGGGAGTTGCATAATCTCATAGTCATAGGAACATGTATAAGTCATGAAGAAAGCAATAGCAGAATACTAAACGATCGTGTGCTAAGCTAACAGAATGGGTCAAGTCAATCACATCATTCTCCTAATGATGTGATCCCGTTAATCAAATGACAACTCATGTCAATGGCTAGGAAACATAACCATCTTTGATCAACGAGCTAGTCAAGTAGAGGCATACTAGTGACACTCTGTTTGTCTATGTATTCACACAAGTATTATGTTTCCGGTTAATACAATTCTAGCATGAATAATAAACATTTATCATGATATAAGGAAATAAATAATAACTTTATTATTGCCTCTAGGGCATATTTCCTTCAGTCTCCCACTTGCACTAGAGTCAATAATCTAGATTACACAGTAATGATTCTAACACCCATGGAGCCTTGGTGCTGATCATGTTTTGCTCGTGGAAGAGGCTTAGTCAACGGGTCTGCAACATTCAGATCCGTATGTATCTTGCAAATTTCTATGTCTCCCACCTGGACTAAATCCCGGATGGAATTGAAGCGTCTCTTGATGTGCTTGGTTCTCTTGTGAAATCTGGATTCCTTCGCCAAGGCAATTGCACCAGTATTGTCACAAAAGATTTTCATTGGACCCGATGCACTAGGTATGACACCTAGATCGGATATGAACTCCTTCATCCAGACTCCTTCATTTGCTGCTTCCGAAGCAGCTATGTACTCCACTTCACACGTAGATCCCGCCACGACGCTTTGTTTAGAACTGCACCAACTGACAGCTCCACCGTTCAATGTAAACACATATCCGGTTTGCGATTTAGAATCGTCCGGATCAGTGTCAAAGCTTGCATCAACGTAACCATTTACGATGAGCTCTTTGTCACCTCCATAAACGAGAAACATATCCTTAGTCCTTTTCAGGTATTTCAGGATGTTCTTGACCGCTGTCCAGTGATCCACTCCTGGATTACTTTGGTACCTCCCTGCTAACTTATAGCAAGGCACACATCAGGTCTGGTACACAGCATTGCATACATGATAGAGCCTATGGCTGAAGCATAGGGAACATCTTTCATTTTCTCTCTATCTTCTGCAGTGGTCGGGCATTGAGTCTTACTCAACTTCACACCTTGCAACACAGGCAAGAACCCTTTCTTTGCTTGATCCATTTTGAACTTTTTCAAAACTTTGTCAAGGTATGTGCTTTGTGAAAGTCCAATTAAGCGTCTTGATCTATCTCTATAGATCTTGATGCCCAATATATAAGCAGCTTCACCGAGGTCTTTCATTGAAAAACTCTTATTCAAGTATCCTTTTATGCTGTCCAGAAATTCTATATCATTTCCAATCAGCAATATGTCATCCACATATAATATCAGAAATGCTACAGAGCTCCCACTCACTTTCTTGTAAATACAAGCTTCTCCAAAAGTCTGTATTAATCCATATGCTTTCATCACACTATCAAAGCGTTTATTCCAACTCCGAGAGGCTTGCACCAGTCCATAAATGGATCGCTGGAGCTTGCACACTTTGTTAGCTCCCTTTGGATCGACAAAACCTTCCGGTTGCATCATATACAACTTTTCTTCCAGAAATCCATTCAGGAATGCAGTTTTGACATCGATTTGCCAAATTTCATAATCATAAAATGCGGCAATTGCTAACATGATTCGGACAGACTTAAGCATCGCTACGGGTGAGAAGGTCTCATCGTAGTCAATCCCTTGAACTTGTCGAAAAGCTTTCGCAACAAGTCGAGCTTTATAGACAGTAACATTACCGTCAGCGTCAGTCTTCTTCTTGAAGATCTATTTATTCTCAATGTCTTGCCGATCATCGGGCAAGTCTACCAAAGTCCACACTTTGTTCTCATACATGGAACTCATCTCAGATTTCATGGCCTCAAGCCATTTTGCGGAATCTGGGCTCACCATCGCTTCTTCATAGTTCGTAGGTTCGTCATGGTCTAGTAACATAACTTCCAGAACAGGATTACCGTACCACTCTGGTGCAGATCTTACTCTGGTTGACCTACGAGGTTCAGTAACAACTTGATCTGAAGTTTCATGATCATCATCATTAACTTCCTCACTAATTGGTGTAGGTGTCACAGGAACCGGTTTCTTTGATGAGCTACTTTCCAATAAGGGAGCAGGTTCAGTTACCTCATCAAGTTCTACTTTCCTCCCACTCACTTCTTTTGAGAGAAACTCCTTCTCTAGAAAGATTCCGAATTTAGCAACAAAAGTCTTGCCTTCGGATCTGTGATAGAAGGTGTACCCAACAGTTTCTTTTGGGTATCCTATGAAGACACATTTTTCCGATTTGGGTTCGAGCTTATCAGGTTGAAGCTTTTTCACATAAGCATCACAGTCCCAAACTTTAAGAAACGACAACTTTGGTTTCTTGCCAAACCACAGTTCATAAGGCGTCGTCTCAATGGATTTCGATGGTGTCCTATTTAACATGAATGCAGCCATCTCTAAAGCATAACCCCAAAACGATAGCGGTAAATCAGTAAGAGACATCATAGATCGCACCATATCTAGTAAAGTACGATTACGACGTTCGGACACACCATTACGCTGTGGTGTTCCGGGTGGCGTGAGTTGCGAAACTATTCCGCATTGTTTCAAATAAAGACCAAACTCATAACTCAAATATTCTCCTCCACGATCAAATCGTAGAAACTTTATTTTATTATTACGATGATTTTCAACTTCACTCTGAAATTCTTTGAACTTTTCAAATGTTTCAGACTTATGTTTCATTAAGTAGATATACCCATATCTGCTTAAATCATCTGTGAAGGTGAGAAAATAACGATACCCGCCGCGAGCCTCAATATTCATCGGACCACATACATCTGTATGTATGATTTCCAACAAATCTGTTGCTCGCTCCATAGTTCCGGAACGGCGTTTTAGTCATCTTGCCCATGAGGCACGGTTCGCAAGTACCAAGTGATTCATAGTCAAGTGGTTCCAAAAGTCCATCAGTATGGAGTTTATTCATGCGCTTTACACCGATATGACCTAAACGGTAGTGCCACAAATAAGTTGCACTATCATTATCAACTCTGCATCTTTTGGCTTCAATATTATGAATATGTGTATCACTACTATCGAGATTCAACAAAAATAGACCACTCTTCAAGGGTGCATGACCATAAAAGATATTACTCATATAAATAGAACAACCATTATTCTCTGATTTAAATGAATAACCGTCTCGCATCAAACAAGATCCAGATATAATGTTCATGCTCAACGCTGGCACCAAATAACAATTATTCAGGTCTAAAACTAATCCCGAAGGTAGATGTAGAGGTAGCGTGCCGACCGCGATCACATCGACTTTGGAACCATTTCCCACGCGCATCGTCACCTCGTCCTTAGCCAATCTTCGCTTAATCCGTAGTCCCTGTTTCGAGTTGCAAATATTAGCAACAGAACCAGTATCAAATACCCAGGTGCTACTGCGAGCATTAGTAAGGTACACATCAATAACATGTATATCACATATACCTTTGTTCACCTTGCCATCCTTCTTATCCGCCAAATACTTGGGGCAGTTCCGCTTCCAGTGACCAGTCTGCTTGCAGTAGAAGCACTCAGTCTCAGGCTTAGGTCCAGACTTGGGTTTCTTCTCCTGAGCAGCAACTTGTTTGCTGTTCTTCTTGAAGTTCCCCTTCTTCTTCCCTTTGCCCTTTTTCTTGAAACTGGTGGTCTTATTGACCATCAACACTTGATGCTCCTTCTTGATTTCTACCTCCGCAGCCTTTAGCATTGCGAAGAGCTCGGGAATCGTCTTATCCATCCCTTGCATGTTATAGTTCATCACGAAGCTCTTGTAGCTTGGTGGCAGTGATTGAAGAATTCTGTCAATGACGCTATCATCCGGAAGATTAACTCCCAGTTGAATCAAGTGATTGTTATACCCAGACAATTTTGAGTATATGCTCACTGACAGAACTATTCTCCTCCATCTTGCAGCTGTAGAACTTATTGGAGACTTCATATCTCTCAATCCGGGCATTTGCTTGAAATATTAACTTCAACTCCTGGAACATCTCATATGCTCCATGACGTTCAAAACGTCGTTGAAGACCCGGTTCTAAGCCGTAAAGCATGGCACACTGAACTATCGAGTAGTCATCAGCTTTGCTCTGCCAGACGTTCATAACATCTGGTGTTGCTCCTGCAGCAGGTCTGGCACCTAGCGGTGCTTCCAGGACGTAATTCTTCTGTGCAGCAATGAGGATAATCCTCAAGTTACGGACCCAGTCCGTGTAATTGCTACCATCATCTTTCAACTTTGCTTTCTCAAGGAACGCATTAAAATTCAACGGAACAACAGCACGGGCCATCTATCTACAATCAACATAGACAAGCAAAATACTATCAGGTACTAAGTTCATGATAAATTTAAGTTCAATTAATCATATTACTTAAAGAACTCCCACTTAGATAGACATCCCTCTAATCTTCTAAGTGATCACGTGATCCAAATCAACTAAACCATGTCCGATCATCACGTGAGATGGAGTAGTTTCAATGGTGAACATCACAATGTTGATCATATCTACTATATGATTCACGCTCGACCTTTCGGTCTCCGTGTTCCGAGGCCATATCTGTTATATGCTAGGCTCGTCAAGTTTAACCTGAGTATTCCGCGTGTGCAACTGTTTTGCACCCGTTGTATTTGAACGTAGAGCCTATCACACCCGATCATCACGTGGTGTCTCAGCACGAAGAACTTTTGCAACGGTGCATACTCAGGGAGAACACTTATACTTTGATAATTTAGTGAGAGATCATCTTAAAATGCTACCGTCAAACAAAGCAAGATAAGATGCAAAAAGATAAACATCACATGCGCAATATAAGTGATATGATATGGCCATCATCATCTTGTGCTTGTGATCTCCATCTCCGAAGCACCGTCATGACCACCATCGTCACCGGCGCGACACCTTAATCTCCATCGTAGCATCGTTGTCGTCTCGCCAATCTTATGCTTCTTCGACTATCGCTACCATTTAGTGATAAAGTAAAGCATTACAGGGCGATTGCATTGCATACAATAAAGCGACAACCATATGGCTCCTGCCAGTTGCCGATAACTCGGTTACAAAACATGATCATCTCATACAATAAAATTTAGCATCATGCCTTGACCATATCAGACCACAACATGCCCTGCAAAAACAAGTTAGACGTCCTCTACTTTGTTTTTGCAAATTTTACGTGGCTGCTACAGGCTTAGCAAGAACCGTTCTTACCTACGCATCAAAACCACAATGATAGTTTGTCAAGTTGGTGCTGTTTTAACCTTTGCAAGGACCGGGCATAGCCACACTCGGTTTAACTAAAGTTGGAGAAACTGACACCCGCCAGCCACCTGTGTGCAAAGCACGTCGGTAGAACCAGTCTCGCGTAAGCGTGCGCGTAATGTCGGTCCGGGCCGCTTCATCCAACAATATCGCCGAACAAAAGTATGACATGCTGGTAAGCAGTATGACTTATATCGCCCACAACTCACTTGTGTTCTACTCTTGCATATGACATCTACGCATAAAACCAGGCTTGGATGCCACTGTTGGGGAACGTAGTAATTTCAAAAAAAATCCTACGCACACGCAAGATCATGGTGATGCATAGCAACGAGAGGGGAGAGTGTTGTCCACGTACCCTCGTAGATCGAAAGTGGAAGCGTTAGCACAACGCGGTTGATGTAGTCGTACGTCTTCACGATCCGACCGATCAAGTACCGAACGCACGGCACCTCCGAGTTCAGCACACGTTCAGCCCGATGACGTCCCTCGAACTCCGATCCAGCCGAGTGTTGAGGGAGAGTTTCGTCAGCACGACGGCGTGGTGACGATGATGATGTTCTACCGACGCAGGGCTTCGCCTAAGCACCGCTACAGTATTATCGAGGTGGACTATGATGGAGGGGGGCACCGCACACGGCTAAAAGATCAAGAGTTCAATTGTTGTGTCTTTAGGGTGCCCCCTGCCCCCGTATATAAAGGAGCAAGGGGGGAGAGGCGGCCGGCCAGGAGGGGCACGCCAGGAGGAGTCCTACTCCCACCGGGAGTAGGACTCCCTTCCTTTTCCTTGTTGGATTAGGAGAGGAGAGGGAAGGAGAGAGAGGGGGAAAGGAAAGGGGGGCGCCGCCCCCCTCCTTGTCCAATTCGGACTTGGGGGGGGGGGAGGGGGAGGGGCGCGCTGCTGCCCCTTGGCTGCCTTTCCTCTTCCACCAATTGGGCCCATGAGGCCCAATAACCTCCGGGGGGTTCCGGTAACCCCCCGGTACTCCGGTATATATCCGATAACCCCCGGAACCATTCCGGTGTCCGAATATGGTCGTCCAATATATCAATCTTCATGTCTCGACCATTTCGAGACTCCTCGTCATGTCCGTCATCACATCCGGGACTCCGAACAACCTTCGGTACATCAAAACATATAAACTCATAATATAACTATCATCAAAACTTTAAGCGTGCGGACCCTACGGGTTCAAGAACTATGTAGACATGACCGAGGCACGTTTCCGGTCAATAACCAATAGCGGAACCTGGATGCTTATATTGGCTCCCACATATTCTACGAAGATCTTTATCGGTCAGACCGCATAACAACATACGTTGTTCCCTTTGTCATCGGTATGTTACTTGCTCGAGATTCAATCGTCGATATCTCAATACCTAGTTCAATCTCGTTACCGGAAAGTCTCTTTACTCGTTCTGTAATACATCATCCCGCAACTAACTCATTAGTTGCAATGCTTGCAAGGCTTAAGTGATGTGCATTACCGAGTGGGCCCAGAGATACCTCTCCGACAATCGGAGTGACAAATCCTAATCTCGAAATACGCCAACCCAACAAGTACCTTCGGAGACACCTGTAGAGCACCTTTATAATCACTCAGTTACGTTGTGACGTTTGGTATCACACAAAGTGTTCCTCCGGTAAACGGGAGTTGCATAATCTCATAGTCATAGGAACATGTATAAGTCATGAAGAAAGCAATTGCAGAATACTAAACGATCGTGTGCTAAGCTAATGGAATGGGTCAAGTCAACCACATCATTTTCCTAATGATGTGATCCCGTTAATCAAATGGCAACTCATGTCAATGGCTAGGAAACATAACCATCTTTGATCAACGAGCTAGTCAAGTAGAGGCATACTAGTGACACTCTGTTTGTCTATGTATTCACACAAGTATTATGTTTCCGGTTAATACAATTCTAGCATGAATAATAAACATTTATCATGATATAAGGAAATAAATAATAACTTTATTATTGCCTCTAGGGCATATTTCCTTCAGATAACTGATACATAAACACCGTGATAACTTTTTGATCAAGAGAAAAAGTTGTTCAAAACAAAACCCCGTAATTTATTTGTGAATATCATGGTAATATACGCATCGCAGGGGTGATAATTTACACACAAACACAACGGTAAATTGGAACTGGGGCAAAAAAATGTTGAAAATATACCCTCCATAAATTATGTGAAAATAACATGGTAATATACACACCATAGACATGGTATCTTACTTAGCCCTGGCGTGATAACTTTTGAACCCAAAAAAGATGTTGAAACACATCAACATATGATCTAGTTTAGAAGGTCTTGCCACGATGGATTTTTTAAAATATTTTTTCAATCGGACCATCGGTTTGAGCTACAAAACATTTTAAATTTTCGAATAGAGAAAATCAAGGATGATATCAACTTTTTATCAGGTCTACGGTGCGTATATTACCATCCTATTTACACACAAATAATCAAGGAATGTTTTCATAAACTTTATTTCTCCGGGTCGAAAGTTACCTGGTCTTTGTCCATGAGTTATCAGGGTCGTGGCGTATAATTACCATGCTTTTTACGAAAAAGTTATCGGGGTGTGCTATAACAACTTTTTTTTCTCTAGGTTAAAAGTTACCGTGATGTTTGTGTGTGAGTTATCAAGTTTAGAGGTTATAAATTACCATGCTCTTTACGGAGAAAGTTATGGAAGTGTGTTACAACAACTTTTTTTCCTGAGGTCAAATTTTTATCTCGGTGTTTGTGCTCGAGTTATCAGGTCTGTGTTGCACATAATTACCAGGTCTGGTGCAAAAATTTTCATGTTATTACACATAAGTTCCCAAGGTATGTCAACAACGTTTTTTAGGTTAAAGTTACCACAATGTACTTTAGAAAAAAGTTACCACTATGTTGTATATACTAACAAAGCAACTGACTATCCAGAAAAATAAAACAAAAGACAGTACAAATGGGAAGAAAAAAGGGTAAAAAAAGAAAAGAAAGAAAATGGTTTATCTTTCTCATGGTCGCGTCATCGCGGAGGTATAAATGTTACCCAACCTAATTATAGCCAGAATTTAAGCTAGTTCAGTTGGTTGCGAACAACTATGGTGGACCGTAGGTAGTGGGTTCGACTCCCACTTCGTACATGTTTTTTACCACGCCAGCAAAAAAAACGGGAGAAGGGAGGGAAACGAAGAAAAAAAAGGAAGAAGGGAGGGGAGGGGAACGAAGCGGGAGAAGCGGAGGGGAACGAAGCAGGGAGCGGGAGAAGCGAATCGAAGGAGATTGACAAGATCGTGCGGATCTGTCGCTAACGACCAGTCGACTGGTCGTTAGCACAGTCCTTTTTTGAATATGTGACAAATTTTGAAAACATGAACAATTTTTGAAATCCGCAGACATTTTTTAATTTGTGAAAAAATAAGGTGCTAATATTTTTTTATTATTAAACAAATTTTAAAAAATGAATAATTTCTGAATATGTGAACAAATTTTGAAAACGAAAATATTTTGAACCCGTGAAAAAATTTAGTAAACAAGAATATTTTTTGAAATTCCCGTATATTTTCCTATTTTTTAACAAAATTTAATCATGTGAACATTTTTTGAATGTGTGAACAAATTTTTGAAAGGGGAACTTTTCTGAATTTTTTTTTTGGTTTTTGAACAAAACTTAAAAATGTGAATTTTCGAACTCTTTTGTAAACATGAATATTTTTCGAATTTGTCAACAAAATTTTAAAATCAAGAACATATTCTGAATTTTGAAAACTAATTTTAAAATGGAGAACAATTCTGAAAATCCCAAAGAAATTTCAAACACTAACAATTTTAAAATAAGCGAACAAAAATTTGAAAACAATAACATTTTTAGAATTTGTGAACAAGTATTCAAAAAAAGAATAGTTTTTGAGATCTCGGTCATAATTTGGTAATTTCTGATAAATTTCAACAAGAAAGTTCCAAACAATTTTTGAAAACATTCGAACAAGCTTTGAAAACAAAAACATGTTTTAAATTCCTGATTTTTTCTTTAAAATGCGAACATTTTTTGAATTAATGCACAAGTTTTGGAAACATGACCATTTTTAAAAACATTAAAAAAATTAAAAGCACGAACATTTCTTTAAGTTTCTAAATTATTTTCAAAACATGAACTCTTAAAAAAAGGAAAAAAAACATTGAAAAATGAAAGAGAAATGGAAAAGGGAAAAACAGCCAAAGGAAAAAGAAAAGAAAGAAGAAAAATAAGCTGAAAATCGGAAAAAGAAAACACCAAAAACCTAAAAGAAAACTAGTTCAGGAAACCTTTTAGAAGGTTCTCAAAACCAGAAAAATAGGCTGGAAAATTCTTGAAGGTTCCCAAGACCGGAAAATGCCGCAACACGTTAATGGGCCCTGCCTAGGTAATCGCCCGATAGCCAGGTCTTTGTGCGAAAGGTCGAGACTTTGACGCAGCGTGCGTCCAATAAAAATTTCCAGATTTTACCTCTTGTGTAGTTTATCATGGGAATTTTTTTGTAGGTACTCGTTGTTTCGAAATCACTAATTAAGGAGTACGCGTTGCAAAGATCACTCCAACTCCCCTGGTTGCGATAAGTGGCGCACATGTTGCGCGCCACTTGTCGCAACCTGGGAGTTTTCCCTTTTTTCATAGATCCGTTTATTCAAAACGTTTTATCTCTCAAACCGTGCGTCCAAATCTCGAACCGCTTTCACCGTTGGATTCCTCGCGCCGAGATCTTCAAAACTAGATCCCATGTTGATAGGTTTTGACGAACTTTTTTTCATGAAAAAACCAGATGAAAAAACCGAACCGGGAGCACGGGTTTTTTCCCTTTCCGAAAGAGGCACACCCGTGCCTCTCACGAAATCACAACCGTGCCTCTCGCGGAAGCAAAACCGTGACTCTCGCGGAAGAAAAAAAAAGAAAAAGTGCTTTTTTTCCTTTTCCGAGGAGGCACGGCCGTGACTCTCGTGAAAGCACAACCGTGCCTCTCGAGGAAGCAAAACCGTGACTCTCGCGAAAAAAAACAAAAAACGCGTTTTTTTCGTTTTCGAGAGGCACGGCCATGACTCTCGCGAAAGCACACCCGTGCCTCTCGCGGAAGCAAAACCGTGAGTCTCGCGAAAAGCAAAAAAACAGAAAACACATTTTTTTCGTTTTCAAGAGGCACGGTCGTGACTCTCGCGAAAGCAAAACCGTGCCTCTCGCGGAAGCAAAACCATGACTCTCACGAAAGGAGAAAAACGAGTTTTTTTGTGCAAAATTTTTTTCCAAATTTTTTTATTGGAAAGGTAAGGAAGACCGGTGAAAACCCAAAACCGAAAAAACCGTTTAAAAAGCCAAAAACGCGTGCGAAAAAATAAAAAAAATACAAAATCCGAAAAGAGCGCCCAGAGCGCGACACGTGATGAATGGCTGAGAGCGCGCCAAGTGGCGTTGATCGTTGCGAGGCTTCCGAAGAAGCGCTCGTTGACTAGTTGCTCTCCTCGTTGTTTACTTTTTGCAGGTTTACCAAGAAGGGCCAACTCGGAAGACACGGGCCTGCAAAGCCCAACTGGCTGGCCGTTCGGGTGGGACGCACGGTAGCGCGAACAACCACGAGCACAACATCCGTTCGATCGCATCTGGTTAGGGTCCGATTGATTCGTTCGGGATGGCTCCTCCCGTCCCCAAACGTTCGAAGGATATCGACCTCCAAAAATAATGGGAGAATAGAAAGTTAGAAACCATGAGAAAGCACAGGCGCTTTACCTAGACGGAGATTGTGGCACGGGACAATAAATAGGCGTTGCTGGCTGGCTTTCCTAGATATGTTGACACTGATAGGAGAAGAATTAGTCAGCCAACTAATTTACTTCACCAAATCCATTCGTTTAGTGATGTATGGAAATGAAGGGGTGAAGATACATAAGCGTGAGACACACATGCATGGAGATCATGGGGAGAGGAACTGGAGCATCGTCTCGGAGTGGACTTGAGCAGGAACTTGGAGAGATAGAAAGAGAGGGTTAGATTGGTAATTTACCCATGGAAGATATTTTACTAGGTTCAGGAAAATGCTGGGTATTTTATAAAATTGTTTCAGAATATTTAGATAGGTTTGAAAATTACCAAGTTTGAATTCATTCAAACTGCTTGGAATTTTGAACCCATGAAGCTGAACTGAAAATTGAATGAGAATTTAGGATGTGGCTCAGCACATTAAATGTGAATTATGGGCACATATGTGTAACATCCCAAATTTTCAATTTCGAATCTTATACATAGGTCATCATATACATATCATATTTTATTTGCATTTTTGGTTGTGATCCTAAAAATCCTAAGCAACTCAAGGACCCACGGAGAGAGTTGGGGATTTTATTATTTTCATATTTGAATTTTCTCAAATATTGAAAAGGGGATCATTTTGGTTTTAATTATTTTTCTCTCCAAAATTATTTCATAATAAAAATAAAAGAGAGGAGATAGTATGACTTCTCCAAAAATAAATAAAATATTGGAGGAAAATGTTAAAATCAAATAAATAATTTTATTTGGGTTTTATTGCTATTTTATTTGAATTAGAAAAATATGCATTTTTCAAAATTGCATTTTTAGGCCAAGAAAATGTTCACTAAGTTCTAAATATTCTATTTAGATGATGAAAATTGTTTTTGGCATTTTTAGAATTTCTTTTATATTTTATTAGGATTTTTCTCGGCGGAATCTTATTAAAAAATGTTTCGGACCGAGCCGTGCCGAAGCCCTGCTGGCCCAGCCGCGCGCCTCCCGCTCCGGCTCGGGAGAGGACTCCCGAGCGCCGCCGCCGCCATGGCCGACGTGTCCGTCCCGGACACGCTGCCGTCGCCCCCTCCCCCAAGCACCCGAGCCGCCCCTCCCCCTTTAAATACCCGCCGCCGCCGCCCCTCACCACCGCCTCGCCCCGCCTCGCAAGCCGCAGCAGCAGCAAGCCGCAACCGCCGCCGCCTGCCGCATGCCGCCCCTGCCGCGCCTCGCCCCGCCACCTCGTCGAGCTCCGCCGCACGCCGGAGAAGCCGCCGCCGCCGTCGGAATCCCGCCGTTGACCTCACCGGTTTTCGCCCCATTTTTTCGGTTTAGGTAAAACCGTCGGTTTTTTTAAAACCCTAGATGCTTTTTTTTTCTAGATCAGTTTGGTTTTTATTCGGTTTAGTTATTTAGTAAACGTTCGTTCGTTCATTCGTTTAAACGAACGCATTCGCCCATTCGTCTCTGTTAATGAACGTTCGTGCCTTAGTCTTTTCTTTTTCGGCTAGGGACCTATCCGCGATTATTTTTAATCACAGATTAGCCCCTGATCTTCAAACCCTCGCCGTTTCTTAACCGTTTGTTCAAATCCAGTGAAACCAACGCCAAAATCTTTGTCTCGAGCCCCTCTTTTTGTTTAATCAACTTGAATATGGCTTTGACAATTTAAAATTTGGTTTCAAGCAGATTTGAATTCGAAGTTCTTTTGACCGTAGTCTTAGTTCCGTAGCTCCGATTCGGTTGATTCTTTTTGCAGATCGAATTTCTTCAGTTGAATTTTCAGATTCGATCTTCTTATTTGAGTTTTACCCGTGCATCCTTGCTTGATTGCTTATGTATGCTATTGTTTGTTTGTGATAGAGTTCCCAGAGTGCGAAGCGTGCTACTACGAGTCTCTAGGGTTTGCGGATCGTCAGCAAGGCAAGTAACACATTGATCATAGTCTTTTCATACCCAGTTTTTATGCATTAGTTACAATCCTCAAACACTACATGATTAGGATGTGATTAACTTGTGAGTATTTGGGAAGTATTTGATGAGGTAGAACCTATTACCTGTTTTATTATCAAACCTATTGAGGATATAGACCTTAGAGTCACCCGCCAGGAGGGGCCGGGTTACTCGTACGGTCGGTGCCAGAAGCCCGGAGCCAAGTTTCAAGATGATGGGCCAGAGATGGGCTGAGACCCGGATATGGCTTAAGGCCCGTAGTTACAATCATTATTATAGTAGAACTTGTAGTGTAAGGCAAGTATAGTTTAGAGTCTGAGCCGGACGCTCTTATGAGCCGGCCGAGACTCTAAGGGCTGCTGGGCGTCAGCCTCCCTATATAAAGGGACGACCCGGCAGCGGTTTAGAGACGACAACAATCTGATCGAGAGCCGGGATAACTGTTTAGTTCCTGGCGATCGTAACCCTAATCAATATCACCTCAAACTGGACGTAGGCTTTTACCTTCACCGTAAGGGGCCGAACCAGTATAAACCCTCGTGTTCCTTGTCCCGCATAACCCCTTAAAGCTTCCTAGTTGCGATGGCTCCATGACTAAGTCCTAGCTCAAGGACATCTGCCGTGACAATTCCACGACAAAACCCTTGGGAGTTACTTCTACGTTATGCTTATATTGCCATGCTATGCTCGTAGACGTGGACCCTTTATTCAGCCACGAGTGATGGGGCCTCCCCAGGTGCCCCCTTCCCCGCCTCAGTATGTGCCAATACCCCCGGGTCATTATAATAACCCGCTGGAGAACATGGTAGCTGCGGCAGCACGGCTGGCGGCTCTCCCCGTTGACGGCGACTCTCCGACGGCCATCGAGACCCGCCGGGTCAGGGAACTCCTGCAGACGGCACTGGCACAGCAAGAGGCGTACTCCTACAGCCGGGATAGGATCCACTCGACCCCTCGTCCGGGTCAGAGCCCGAGTTACAGCCGGCACATGGCCTCAGCAACCGGCTCAAGCAATGTCCGACGCCATGACCCGCCCCCTGGCCATGGCCCGGCTCATAATGAAGCCCGTTACGCAGCAAACCAGGACAGAGCGCGCCAAGAGGCGGAGCAAGTGCCTCAATTAACGGCTTACCAGACCCCCCCGGCTTATCCGACGACTTCCGTTGATGTAGGTATCCCTACCAGGACCGGGGGTGTCCCTTGCTTAGTGCCAGCTATCCGTAATGAACGTCTACCTAAGGACTTCAAGGGCCCTAGGAAGGTGCCTAACTATACAGCTGACTTACAACCCGCGGCCTGGATTGAGAGTTATGAGATGGCTATGGAACTGCTGGAGGTCAGTGAGGCGGCCATGGCCAAGTACTTCACCATGATGTTAGATGGAACTGCCCGCACGTGGTTGAAAGGGCTACCACCGAATTCCATTCGGTCTTGGGCTGAGCTGAAAGCCCGGTTCATCCAAAACTTCAAAGATACCTGTAGGCAGTCTATGTCAATTGTGGATTTGACTAACTGTAAGCAGCAGGAGGGTGAATCCACGACCCATTGGGTTCGCCGGGTCAAGGAGATCATACATTCATCAGATAAGATGGATGCCGGCTCTGCAGTTTTAATGTTGGAACAAAACTGTCGCTTTGTGCCCCTTAAGATGAAACTCGGGCGGCTTAAACGCGACTGCACCGATATGGGTACACTAATGGCGGCTCTTGTCAAGTACGCCGATTCCGATGGTACCAAGGATCCCCCTTCAGATGATGAAAGGACAGGGAAGGGAAAGAAGAACGGCAATGGCAAGGGTCCTCAGTTTAACCCGGGGAACCAAGGAGGAGGCAAGCGCAAGGCCGATGGCAGCCTAGAGTTTGTAGCCAACGCCAACTCCCAAGGTAATAACCAACGACGCAAGGGGAGGCCCCCTCCCCGAGGCGGCGGGTCAGGTCCGACGCTGGAGCAGCTGTTGAATGAACCTTGTCCAAGGCATGGCTCTAGAGAGAAGCCAGCGACTCATCTGTGGAAGGATTGCGCGATCATGAAGGCCTTTAAGAGTTACAATGGCCCGGGCGGCGGCTCAGGTGCTGGCGGCTTTCATGGCCCGGGCGGCGGCTCAAATTCCGGTCCCCAGAATGGTCAAGGGGGCTTTAATCAACAAGCTGGCCAGGGTCATCAACAGCAGCAGGGGGGTTATCAGACCAATCCAAAGCAGCTAAGCGGTGGACAGTATCATGTGTTTACCACTAGTCTGTGCAAGCGAGATCAGAAACTTCACAAGAGGGCTGTGAATGCTGTTGAGCCGGCAGTCCCACGCTACTTACGATGGTCTGAGCAGCCCATAGTGTGGAGTAGGGAGGATCACCCTCCTCGGGTGGATAACCCGGGCCACTTGGCCTTAGTGGTGGCTCCTCAAGTGGGAGGATACAAGTTCACAAAGGTGCTCATGGATGGAGGCAGCAGCATCAACATCCTCTATTATGAGACTTTTCGTCGTATGGGGTTGGTTGATAAGAATCTCAGCCAGTCCAACACTATCTTTCATGGTGTGGTACCTGGTAAGTCGGCTTACCCAGTCGGCAAGATCGAATTGGAAGTGGCTTTTGGTGATGAGAACAACTACAGGGTGGAGAAGTTGACCTTTGAGGTGGTCAAGATAAGAAGTCCATACCATGTTATATTTGGACGGCCGGCTTACGCCAAGTTCATGGCACGGCCGTGTTATGTGTACTTACAGCTCAAAATGTCGGGTCACAACGGAACTATTACGGTTCACGGCAGCCGAAAAGTGGCTCTAGAGTGTGAGGAAGGCGACGCGGCTTATGCAGAGTCTGTTTGTGCTACAGAGGAGTTGAAGTTTTACAAAGACAATGTCGACCCAACATATATGACCTCTCTGAAAAAGCCGACTACGGAGACTGAGCCGGCGATGAAATTTAAGTCGGCTGATGAAACTAAGCTTGTTGATTTTGTTCCAGGAGATTCATCTCAGCAGTTTAGCATCAGTGCCAATCTGGATCCAAAATAGGAAAGCGCGCTCATCGAGTTCATCCGTGAGAATAGGGACATCTTCGCATGGAAACCTTCTGACATGCCAGGTGTACCTAGAGAACTCGCTGAGCATACTCTCAATGTTGATCTGAAATTTAAGCCAGTCAGACAGTTTCTCCGGCGGTTTAATGAAGAAAGACGGAAAGCTATTGGTGAGGAAGTGGCCCGGCTCTTGGCAGCCGGGTTCATCGTTGAAGTCTTTCACCCAGAGTGGTTGGCTAACCCGGTTCTCGTGCTCAAGAAGAACGGCACCTGGCGGATGTGTGTGGACTACACGGACTTGAATAAGGCGTGTTCGGCTGATCCTTTTGCCCTCCCCCGTATTGATCAAATCATTGATGCTATGGCAGGTTGTGCACGCTTAAGTTTCTTGGATGCTTATTCCGGGTATCATCAGATTAAGATGGCAATTAAGGACCAGGAGAAGACGGCGTTCATCACTCCTTTGGAGCCTTCTGCTATGTGTCTATGCCCTTTGGACTCAAGTGTGCACAGGCGACTTACCAGCGTTGTGTACAGAACTGTCTTCATAAACAGATCGGGCGCAATGTTCACGCTTACGTGGACGATATTGTGGTTAAGTCCATCAAAGAGGAAACTCTGATAGATGATTTGAGGGAAACCTTTGATAATCTCCGGGTCTATAAGATGATGCTTAACCCGGCCAAGTGTGTTTTTGGTGTTCCTGCAGGCAAACTATTGGGCTTCTTGGTTTCTGACAGAGGCATTGAGGCTAACCCGGAGAAGATCAAGGCCATAACCTCCCTAGCTAAGCCGGCGTGTATAAATGACGTACAGCGCTTGGCGGGTCGCATCGCTGCTTTAAGCCGATTTATAAGCCGTTTGGGTGAGAAGGCTATGCCCTTATATCAGTTGATGAAGAAAACTGATAACTTTGTCTGGAATGATGCAGCTAATACCGCTTTTGAGGAGTTGAAGAAGCAGCTGGCAGAGCCCCCGGTCCTTGCTGCTCCGGTTGATAAGGAGCCCTTTCTACTGTATGTGGCGGCAAACGCACGAGCAGTCAGCGTGGCTATTGTGGTGGAGCGCAAGGAAGCGGGTAAGGAGCATCCGGTTCAGCGGCCGGTTTTATGTCAGCGAAGTGCTCATTGAGTCCAAGCAGCGGTACCTGCATTGGCAGAAGCTTGTGTATGGTGTGTTCATGGCGAGCCGGAAACTTAAGCATTATTTTCAGGGTCATCCCATCACTGTGGTTAGTTCTGCCCCTCTTGGGGATATCATTCAAAACAGAGAGGCCACAGGGAGAATTGCTAAGTGGGCTATAGAACTTGGACCCCATGGTCTCAAATATGTGCCACGCACTGCTGTTAAATCTCAGGCCTTGGTGGATTTCATCAACGATTGGACAGAATCACAAGTGCCCGAGCAAAAGCCGGACAACACTTATTGGACTATTCACTTTGATGGGTCCAGGCAGCTGGAGGGCTCGGGGGCTGGCGTTGTATTGGCTTCCCCTAAGGGTGACAAGTTCCATTATGTGCTATAGTTGATGTTTCCTTGCACTAACAATGCGGCTGAATACGAGGCTTTGCTCCACGGTCTTCGGGTGGCTAAGGAGATGAGCTTAAGCCGGGTAAGGTGCTTTGGTGACTCAGACTTGGTGGCTCAACAAGTATCAGGCACGTGGGATTCTAAGGATCCTCTCATGGCGGCTTATCGCCGCGAGGTTGATGCCATTGCTGGGCACTTTCAGGGCTACCAAGTGGAGCACATTGATCGCAGGAAGAATGAGGCAGCTGATGCTCTAAGCCGGCTAGGCTCTCAGCGAAAGCCGGTGCCGCCTAACACTTTCCTGGACGTTCTGTATAACCCTTCGGTTAAGTTGCCTACAGAGGAAGACTTGGCTATCCCTGACCCGGAGGCACGACTGGTGGCGGCTCTTCATGTCATACCAGACTGGACAATGCCATATCTGGCTTATATAACCCGGGGAGAGTTGCCTGAGGATGAAACTTTGGCCAGGCAAATAACCCGGCGGGCTAAGTCAATGATCGTTATCGATGGCGAGTTACATCATCGCAGTGTTTCAGGGGCATTTCAACGTTGTATCTCCCCTGAGGAAGGCCAAGAGATCTTGCGTGAGATCCATGAAGGGGATTGTGGCCATCATGCCGGCTCAAAATCCCTTGTGGCCAAGGCTTTCCGTCATGGTTTTTATTGGCTGACGGCTCATGCTGACGCAGAGGACTTGGTCAGTAAATGTGATGGTTGCCAAAGGTTCTCACGACGGGCTCATGTGCCGGCTCAGGAGTTGAGGATGATCCCAATCACTTGGCCCTTTGCGGTCTGGGGGCTTGATATGGTTGGGCCTTTTAAAAGATCCAAAGATAAGAAGACTCACCTCTTGGTGGCAGTTGACAAATTCACAAAGTGGGTGGAAGCGGAGCCAGTTAGCAAGTGCGATGCAGCCACGGCGGTTCAATTTATGAAAAAGGTGATTTTCCGCTTCGGCTTTCCGCACAGCATCATAACTGACAATGGCACCAATCTATCCAAAGGCGCTATGGAAGAGTTTTGTCAACGAGAGCATATCCGACTTGATGTTTCCTCAGTGGCTCATCCCCAATCCAATGGTCAAGCTGAGAGAGCTAACCAGGAGATTCTGAAGGGCATCAAGCCCCGGCTTTTAGTCCCTTTGCAACGGACGCCGGGTTGTTGGGTGGAGGACTTGCCCTCCGTCTTATGGAGCATCAACACTACTCCTAACAGGTCTACAGGCTTCACGCCTTTCTTCATGGTTTATGGAGCAGAAGCAGTCCTCCCCAGCGACATCCGTCACGATTCACCTCGCGTGGCGGCTTATGTTGAGACGGATAATGAATAGGCGCGCCAAGATGCTCTGGACTTGTTGGACGAACAGTGTGATGTGGCAGCAGCCCGTTCAGCGATTTACCAACAAGACCTGCGCCGTTATCATAGCCGCCGGGTCAAATCCCGGGTCTTCCAGGAAGGCGACCTTGTGCTCCGGCTCATCCAGGATCAAACAGATGCACACAAGTTATCCCCACCTTGGGAAGGGCCCTTTGTGGTCAGCAAGAACTTGCACAACGGGTCATATTACCTCATTGATATTCGGGAACACAAAGATTCACGTAAATCTAAGGAAGAGACCCGTCGGCCGTGGAACATAGCTCAGCTTCGGCCTTACTACACTTGAGCTACCGGCTCTCATGGTGTACATATTTATCTCAGCCATGTATATATTATGATAAGCAATAAAGCAGGACCTCTGTCTTTTTCTCTCCTCCAAATATGTGTGTGTTGTTTTTATTACAAGATTACATGCTGACTTAAAGGAGGATCCGACCTATGATCGTATTCGAATCTAGCCGTAAGCAGTAAAGTCACTTGGGGGCTTTCTGTTCAAACATGGGTCGTATTCGAACCAAAGAGAACATAGCTGTCGATACCCATTTGATTGGCCAAGTGCCGAGCTCATTGGGAGGTTGCCTTTGGTCATATTTGAATCATAGTTTAACCCCTCTGAGAACCGACGTGGATCGTATTCGAATCAGCGTCGTTAAACAATTTTAAGAATCACTTGGGGGCTTCCTGTTCAAACATGGGTCGTATTCGAACCAAAGAGAACATAGCTGCCGGTACCCTCTTGATTGGCATCGCCGCACCCACTGGGGGCTATATGATCGTATCCAAATCTTGGCTTAACCCCTTTGGGCCGGCTACATTCCCCATAGGGTTGGCGCCCCTCTTCTCCAATACAAATTGAATCATAGCAAGTCTCTGGTCGTATTCGAACCGGAAGCCCCTAAGTTCTCCTGCTTTTTCAAAAGTTTACTCTGAGGGGTGCATGGCCGGGTCTCACTTGCCAGCTTAACTTTGGTTTGTAGTGTTAGTTGCACGTCATGGGTGTCATCAAGGCAAGTAAATCGGAGTTAAGGTGTCAACCTTGCTACCCGGGTTATTTAAACCGGAAGATGCTTACAGGTTGTTAAGTGTGCTATTTTGGCTATGTTCAGAGTATAATTAAGGACCAGTATTTTTTGATTCATATTCCGGGTTATTTATCTCAAACACCTGATTCTCAGGGCGGTAAGCCGCCTCGAGACTTGTGATTTGCCTTTTATATGCAGATCCTTAAAGGCACCTTTTGAGGTTGAGAAAAACAAAGGGATGATTATGACCCGGAGAAACATCAAAGAGGAAAATTCAAAGGGCTTTCGCATTCAAAACGTGCACGATGGCACGGCAGAGATAAAATGTTGCACCTACTCTATTACAATAACTCCCCAAGTCTAAAAGATGGAACAATGTTTGATAAGCCACCAGCTAAATTATGATGCCCGCTGAGTTGAAGTCCCCGGCTCATTCCTGTCTTCTCTTCCGGCTGATCCCAAGACCTCGAAGGTTGATGATTTCCAGTCGATGCCGCTGAGAGCTTCGAACTGGGCTTCTTCGTCAATTAACCCGGTCGGGTCAATCTCCGGGGCGAAGGTGTGCTGACGAGCCGGAGGGATCAGATTGAGGGCTTCATAGCGAGGGGTTGGAATCCTCTGATTCTCCGCATCATAACCCGGCTGGTACTTGGTCAAGTCGGTGTCGTTCCCGATGAGGGTGGCCACCGGGCGTACAGCCTTCACACATGCCGCGAAGTCCTTCTGGTCGAAGGCTGAGCCATCTTCCTTCAGGCTTGGGTAACCCAGGGCGATGTCTGCTGGGTCTAGCTCCGGCAGGAATGCTTTGGCCCGGCTCAGCGCGGCGATTGCTCCGGCTCTCGCGGAGGCCCGTCGCAGCTCTTGGATCCGCTGAGGCAGAACGGCGAGCCGGCGCAGGACTTCGGCCAGATGAATTGGCACCTCGTTGGATAGGGCCACCACAGCTAAGGCACGCTGTGACCCGGTGTAGAGCTGTTCCACCAGGGTGTACACGGCCTTTAACTTGGTGACCACGCTCTGGTTGAGGTTGGCACTCCTGGGACCTGTTTAACAGAGTCAGATAAGCCGGTGATAAGGATGAATCATGACATATATGAACTTGATGAAAGCCGGTGAGGCGACTTACCGAAGATAGCGGCCACCATTTGGGAAACCTGGCGCTTTAGGCCGGAGAGCTCGGCGGTCTTCTCAGCAAGAGCCTTCTCCGCCTGTTCCGCCCGGGTCACCAGTGCGGCCTTCTCTTCGACCCAGGCTTTTCTCTCAGCATCAAACTCGGTCTTCAATTTTTCTTGAGTGGCGATGCTGGATACAAACTTGGCGTTTGCCTTCCGGGTCTCCATCTCCTGCATCTTCAGCCGGCTCTTGAGATCCGCAAGGTCCGCCTCTAGTTTCTTGCCAATAGCCTGCATATATTTCTGGGTTATTAACAGTCATTATATAAGTCCCAAGTGTTTTCCAAGCAAAGACACTTGGCACTTGGGGGCTAATGCATATTGAACGTATCTATCTACATACTGCCGGCTCAGTTGAGTAAGCCGGAACCTAACTCTACAACATATTCAAGCATAAGTCGTCGACTTGGGGGCTAGCATGGCAAAGGTAACTATGCAGTAAGTAAGAAGACATCAGAAGGATACCTCAGATTTTTGTTGGATCTGGTTGACCATGGCGACCTAGGCGTCCCGGCTCTTGTGTACTTGGCTGATGTAGCCAGAGACGAGCTCTCCAATGCTCAAGTCGGTGTAGCCGGAGAGGTCCAGGTTCACCCGGTGGGGCTGCAGCAACTCCCCCTTCGCGGAGCATTTGGCCAACACAGTCGGTCTCCCCGGCTCAACGAACTCCGTCCGGGTGATTACCACGTCCGGGTCGTCTGCTGGTGGAGCTGAGCCGGAGGCCTCCGGATTAACCGAAGTTTCGGTCGTTGCCTTGGTAGTCGGGGCAGAGGCCTCAGGTGCCGTGTCCATTGGAGTGGTGGCTTCAGGGGCGGAGGCAGCTGGCGGCTCTTGAGTCGTCACCACCGGTTCAGGTACGTCCGGCACTCCGGCTGACCTGGTCTTCTTCGCTCTTTTGGTGAGCTTTGCCTGGGCACTGAAAAGACAGAAGTGTTAGGCACACAAAGAGTAAGTACAGACAAGGGTATTGTAAGATGATTGTTGTTACCCGGGCGCAGTCTTGAAGGCCGGCAGATTTGACTGCATGGAGTCACCCGAAGAGGGGGAGGTCTCCTGATAATTGGAGTCAGAAGAGTTGAGTGGCTGACGGATAACACCCGCCAACGGATGAAAAGGGTACAAGTGAGAAAAAACCTCAGTGCGACGCTTCCTTGTTGCGTCGGGTAACCCGGCGGAGAGATCGGTGTCCTTGTTGGTCCGGGTGTGACGCCGGCTTTCGTGAACCTGTCGCTTCAAAAGAAATTGAGGATCTTGATAAGCTAAAGGATGTGAAAAGCTTACTTTCCGGGTTACCCTTCGGACTTTCAGCTGTGGCAAGGGCTCCGAGTCGGAGGAAAGTGACATTACCTCTTCAACCACCGGGTTACTGGCGCCGGTGTCATCCTGTCAATGAGCAAGTGTTGATAAGGCGGACAGCAACAAACAACAAGTACAACAAGAATTTAAAGGCTTAGGGGTTACCTCTGACTCGGAGCTATTGCTTAGTTGCATCAGCTCCGAAGCAGTAGGTCTGCTTCCTTTTTTACAAGGGGCGGCTTTTTTGGCGGCTTTCTTCGCCTTCCTGGCCTTCTTGGCCGCCTCATGGTCATATTTGACCCGCCAGAACTTATCATCAGCCTGAGAAATACAAGGATGGATTTTCAAAACGGTTCAGATGCAGGTTATATGCAGAAGGAGATAAAACATTAAAGTCAGCGGCTTACCGCTGGGGCTGGGTTGGTCTTGCAGAAGGGGGCTAACCCGGTCCTTCCACAGTCTGCCAAACTCTCGTTTAACAGAGCCTTGGTCTCTTCCTCAGCAACGTCTTCTAGAAGATCATTGCGACTGTGCCTCTGAGGGTCATCCTTTCGCCCGGAGTACTCACACATTAAGCCGGGGCGGCGGCTTAATGGGATCACCCGCCATGAGATCCAGACCCGGACCAGGTCAATTCCGTTCAGACCGTTGCCTAGCAGGGCCTTGATCTTATTGATAGTTGGAAGCAGAGGCTGACGTTCTGCTGCAGTCAGTTTGTCTGATAGTGGATGAGTCGGCTCTAGACGTGTTGGGCGAAAGCCGGGCAGCGGGTTCTCGTCAGCCGGGGACGTATCTTGGCAGTAGAACCAAGTCATATTCCAGTCCTTGGGGTGGTTCGGCAGCTCTGCGTAAGGGAAAAGACAGTCCCTACGCCGCTGGATGGAGATGCCACCTAACTCCAGACTTGGCCCGTTGGCACTCATTTTGGCGGTTTAAGTAAAACAGCTCTCTGAAAAGCAGCAGACTAGGCTCTTCTCCAAGGTACACTTCGCAAAAGACTTGGAAGTTGCAGATGTTGGATACGGAGTTGGGTCCTATATCCTGAGGCCGTAGGTCAAAGGAGTTGAGCACGTCCCTGAAAAACTTTGAGCCGGGCGGTGCGAAGCCCCGGCTCATATGGTCTGCGAAGATCACTACCTCCCCGTCCCTTGGCTGTGGTCTCTCTTCCGACGGGTCAGGGGCACGGTAGGACATGATTTCCTTCTTAGGCAAATATCCGGACTTAACGAAATTGGCCAGGGTCTCGTCGGTGACGTTGGACCTCATCCAGTTGCAAGTGATGGGAGCCTGGGGAGGCATGGTGAAGGTTGGTAGGCTATGATAAAGAGAAAAGTGTCCGAGTTAAATATAAGCCGGAGATCTATCGTTCAAACTAAGATGGCGGCTTATGAAGGGGACTAATGATATATATATTCAGATGCAGTGGGTTATTTAAGCCGCAGGAGGATTCTACAGAGCATGGTTCTCTTTAAGCCGGAAATGTAAGCCGCCAAGATTCAATGGTTGCAGTTTTTACTAAGTGTGGTAAAACAGGTTTCGCATACTACCGTAACTTTTTTGGATCAAAATGGTCGGAGCAAAGAAAATTTTCTAGACCTAAAATGCGGATGCAGGGGAGTTCTTGAGCTCGAAGGAGATCTTATGCAGTGGAAAGAAGTGTGTTTTACAGGTGAAATGAGTAATAAACAACTACTGCAACAAGTCTATACATATCTAAGATCAAGCAAGGGTGGCAACTACGAGAACTACTGAAGCCTGCGGACAATGGCGAAGAACACGGATGAACTGTTTGAACTCTACCGCAGATCTGTTCTAACAAGGCAGAAGAGACTCACCGGAGTTGGAGAAGAGCGGAAGTCGCCGCCGTTTATCTGGTCCGAGTCAGGGTGATGCAGCGGCCGGGTTGATGAAGATCAGGGGCGCGACGGCGGCGGCAGTGGTAGAGCTCGGGCAGAGGAGCGACGGCGCGAGGAGGAAGAAGAGAGCGTGAGAAGAGCCCGTTGGGCTGGCCTATTTATAAGGCGAGGTCGTAAGTGGGCGCGGGATTCAAGGAGACCACCGCGTGGTTATCTCCCCCCCCACGACACCTCGATTTTCGGAATGACAGTAAAGCAAAGATCCGTTGCGGATCTGGCGGAGTAAAAAACGGATTTAATGGAGGATGATGTCATGGCGGATTATCCGGAGTCCAAAGGATGACGTCACTCACATGAATGATAAACCGGAGATTTTTTCCTGTCAGAAGAGTTGAAGATTTACATGAGCCGGCTCAAATCAATCTGGGGCCTAATGTTGAGGATATAGACCTTAGAGTCACCCGCCAGGAGGGGCCGGGTTACTCGTACGGTCGGTGCCAGAAGCCCGGAGCCAAGTTTCAAGATGATGGGCCAGAGATGGGCTGAGACCCGGATATGGCTTAAGGCCCGTAGTTACAATCATTATTATAGTAGAACTTGTAGTGTAAGGCAAGTATAGTTTAGAGTCCGAGCCGGACGCTCTTATGAGCCGTCCGGGACTCTAAGGGCTGCTGGGCGTCAGCCTCCCTATATAAAGGGACGACCCGGCAGCGGTTTAGAGACGACAACAATCTGATCGAGAGCCGGGATAACTGTTTAGTTCCTGGCGATCGTAACCCTAATCAATATCACCTCAAACTGGACGTAGGCTTTTACCTTCACCGTAAGGGGCCGAACCAGTATAAACCCTCGTGTTCCTTGTCCCGCATAACCCCTTAAAGCTTCCTAGTTGCGATGGCTCCATGACTAAGTCCTAGCTCAAGGACATCTGCCGTGACAATTCCACGACAAAACCCTTGGGAGTTACTTCTACGTTATGCTTATATTGCCATGCTATGCTCGTAGACGTGGATTGGGTTTGAGTGTATCCATGACAGATGTGAGATTGTTAATTAATGGTTAACATAAGGTGGCTACTTAAACACACATCTGGGTGGATTGGTTGTAGGCACCTGGGGATATACCAGTGTTGTCTTTTTGGTTCGCCACCCAGGCTCAAAGGGATCATAAGATTATTCATGCTAGAAACTTCCGTGTGCAGCCACAAGCTATTATGGGCTCTAGCATAGTTGAGTATGTTGCATGACCTCTTTCAGTGGTGGGCTAGCAGATGTAGGGGAAAGTAGGTGTAACTATCCACCCAGAGTAAAGAGTTAATGTTTCTGAAAGACTGTGTCTCGGTCATCCGTTTCTCAAACACCATGTAGTGCGAGAAATCCAACGGAGGAGATCGAGTCTTGTGGGGAAAAATGGGCAAACCTCTGCAAAGTGTTGATACGTCTCCAACGTATCTATAATTATGAAGTATTCATGCTGTTATATTATCTATCTTGGATGTTTAATGGGCTTTTATATGTGGTTTTATATGATTTTTGGGACTAACCTATTAACCTAGAGCCTAGTGCCAGTTTCTGTTTTCTCCTTGTTTTTGAGTTTTGCAGAAAAGGAATACCAAACGGAGTCCAATTGACGTGCCAATTTTTGATGATTTTTTATGGACCAAAAGAAGACCACGGAGCATCAGAGTTGGGCCAGAAGAGTCCCGGGCTGTCCACGAGGGTGGGGGGCACGCCCACCCCCTGGGCGCGTGGGCCTACCTCGTGGACAGCTCGGCACCTCCTTGACGTGAGACCGACGCCAAAAATTCCTATAAATACAGAACCTCGGAAAATTAACCTAGATCAGAAGTTCCGCCGCCGCAAGCCTCTGTAGCCACGAGAAATCAATCTAGGCCCTCTCCGGCACCCTGCCGGAGGGGCCATCATCACCGGTGGGCATGGAGGAGTATCCCGGAGAGGCCATCATCGCCATGAAGGCCAAGGACCAGAGGGAGAACCTTTCCCCATCTAGGGGGAGGCCATGGAGGAGGAAGCACAAGGGGGAGAACCTCTCCTCCTCTCTCTTGGTGGCACCGGAGTGCCATCAAGAGGGGAATCATCGTCGCGGTATTCGTCTTCATCAACATCACCATCATCATCACCATCCTCATCTCTTTTACGCGGTCCACTCTCCCGCACCCCGCTGTAATCCCTACTTGAACATGGTGCTTTATGCCACATATTATGATCCAATGATGTGTTGCCATCCTATGATGTTTTGAGTAGATATCCTTTGTCTTTGGGTTGATTGATGATCTAGATTGGTATGAGTTGTATGTTTTATTTTGGTGTTGTCCTATTGTGCCCTCTGTGTCGCGCAAGCGTGAGGGATTCCCGCTGTAGGGTGTTGCAATACGTTCATGATTCGCTTATAGTTGGTTGCTTGAGTGACAGAAGCATAAACCCGAGTAAGGGGGTTGTTGCGTATGGGATAAAAGGGACTTGATGCTTTAATGCTATGGTTGGGTTTTACCTTAATGATCTTTAGTAGTTGCGGATGCTTGCTAGAGTTCCAATCATAAGTGCATATGATCCAAGTAGAGAAAGTTTGTTAGCTTATGCCTCTTCCTCATATGATATTGCAATGACGACTACCGGTCTTGTTAACAATTGCCTAGGACAATTCCGCACACCGATCCATCATTATTCCACACTCGCTATTTATAATATTTAGTAATATATTCTAACTTTATGAGAACAACACCTACTTTTATATTTTAGCTCTCCAATACCATGCAAAGTTATCCTCTTCGTACCCACAACGCAGTTTTATTTCTCGTTTCTAGGTGGAAGCAAACGTTCGGTGTACGTAGAGTCGTATCAGTGGCAGATAGGACTTGAGAGAATATTGATCTTACCTTTAGCTCCTTGTGGGTTCGTGTAACACCCCGCATGTAACTTGCCATGTTTGTAACTCCGACTCTTGCCATTTCCGGCTATGTGATATGATTTTCCCTCCGTTGTCGGGTTTTGTCTTTCGTTTTGTATTTTGTCATGCCATGCATGTTCATATCATGTCATCATGTGCATTGCATTCGCATACGTGTTCGTCCCATTCATCCGAGCATTTTCCCCGTTGTCCGTTTTCCAATCCGGTGCTCCTATCTCCTCCGGTGCACCCCTCTTGTTTTCTTTCATGTGCGTGTGTCAAACTTTCTCGGAATGGACCGAGGCTTGTCAAGTGGCCTTAATATACCACGCGGGGACTACCGGTCAAGTTTCGTTCCATTTGGAGGTCGTTTGGTACTCCAACGGTTAATCGGGCATCCGCAACGTCCATTTGAGTGTCCAGCATAAACCCCCTCTAAAACCAGCCTAAAACCCACCAAACTCTCTTCCATGCTCCAGGTCGTTCGATCACGATCGTGTGGGCGAAAACCGCACCTCATTTGGAGTCTCCTAGCTCCCTCTACCTATTTATATGTGGGCATCCCGAAAAACGAAATCGCAGTCTAACCCTAGCGTCCTCCACCTCGCGCCGCCAAACAACGTCCGCCCGCGCCGGACACGTCTGCCCGCGCCGGCGGACGAATCGCAGCACGCCACGTGGCCCGCCTCCGACCTCCCACCGCCGCGGCCCGCAGGCCCGCCAGCCCGTCGCCCGCGCGCGCCGCCGCGCCCGTTGCTCCGCCGCCTGCTCCTCGCCGCGCCGCCGCCGTGGCCCCGCGCCGCCGCGCCGGCGACCGCGTCCCTCGCCGCCGGCCGTGTGCCTCGCCGCCGCCGTGCGCCCACGCCTCCACCGCGCGCTCGCCGCCCGGCGCCGACCGCCTCCCCCGCCGGCGCCGCGCCACCTCCGGCCTCCCTCTCCTCCTCCGGCCTACCTCGCCGCCGCCCTCCTTCCTCACCGCCGGCGAGCAGCCCACCGGAGCCTCGAGCTCGAGGAGCTCCCGATCTGGATCAGTTTTCGGTAGCCCCCGTTGACTTTCCTCGTCCCTCTATTTTTTTTTAAGTCTTTGAATTTCATCAGCAAGTGCCTCTGTTTGTATAGCTATAACTCCTTGCATGTAGCCTCGATTCGCGCGTGTAATATGTCAAATTGTTCGTCTCGTGATGCTCTTCATTTTGTTCAATTGCACCTTGTTCTTTAGAGATCATCTTGATACCCAAATCTCTGTTGGAAGAGGGCTAGTTGCTGTTATTCTCTGGTTCTTGACAGAACTTGGAGATTTGTCTTTTTTTGTATCATTTAATCTGTGCATCTTTTGAGCAAGAGCTCTACATGTGTTTTGAAGTATGCCATGCCGTCTTTACAGTGGTGTAGTCCATGTATTTTTGTGATCTCTGTGGTGACTAGCACTAGCATGCAAAGTAGGCCCCGTAATATTTCTGATTTCAGGGACTTGGTGATTTCTCCAAGTCCTTGTCTGCTGTAATTTTGTTGCCATGTAAACTTGATGCTACAGAGAGATCCATGCATATTTTGGAGATGTTCAGTAAGGATGTTTTGTAGCTATAGTTGTAATTGATCTATTCCTGCAATTTTTTGCAATTATGGAGTGCCATAGCATGACTCAATCTTGCTCTACTTTTGCTATAAAATATTTCTGGCAGATTCTTAACATGATATGCAAATTTTGCCAAGCTTATTGTAGTTGATTCATACATGCTATGCATTTGTTCTTGCCATGGTTAGCTTCATAAACATGCCATCTTGCTTTAGGTATGCTTGGTTTGTAGTGAATTGCTCTGTAGTGAGTGCATCAAGCTCACAAATAGGCCTACATATTATTATTTCTGCCATGCTCTGTTTTCTGCTAAGCCTAAAACCTGATAACGAAACTTGCTATGTTTACATGCTTGCCATCATATCTTCTGGTCCTTGTTGGCTTCTTATCAGTAAGGGACTTTTGTCACGTGCATTTAGTAGAACACTGCCATGCCTTGTTTTGCTATGTTAAGTTTCTGTAGCATGTTGATTTCATGCTCTGAACATTGCTACCTGATGCTGTTTACTGCCATGTCCAGTTTTTCACCAAGTCTGTGAACCTGTAATCTTTTGCACTTTTGCCATGCTTGTTTGACGTTGATATGTTGTGAACTAGCCGTAGCTCATTGTTCATCTTTTGTCAAGCATCTCCTGTAGATTATTTCCATGTACTTTGTTGCTATGTTGGGATGCTGTAGCATTGTTACTTGTTGCATTTTAAGTGCTATCTTGCTGTTTATCGCAGATTAGTGTCATTCTTGTTTTGCTTGCCATTTGCAAACCGTGCATCCGATTCCGGTGATCTTTATATCGATTTCGACCGAAATCATCTCACCTTTTCAGTGGCATACTTGGTTTGCCAAGTTACTGCCATATTCATCTTTTCCTTCCGGAGCACGCATATGCATTGCATATCATATCTCGCATATCATACATGTTTTGCATCATGTTGCTTGTGCATTTCTCGTGATTGATTGTGGTTCCGTTGCTTGTTCTCTTGTCTTGGGTAGAGCCGGGAGACGAGTTCGTGAACGAGGAACCTGTTGAGTACGCTTACGAGGATCAAGCTTTCGACAACTCTGAGAACCTTGCAGGCAAGATGACCACCCCTCGAAATCACTTCTATCTTTGCTATGCTAGTTGTTCGCTCTATTGCCATGCTCCGCTACCTATCACTTGCTATATCATGTCTCCCATTTTAGCCATGTCAGCCCCTAACCATCCTTTCCTAGCAAACCATTGTTTGGCTAAGTTACCGCTTTTGCTCAGCCCCTCTTATAGCGTTGCTAGTTGCAGGTGAAGTTGAAGCTTGTTCCATGTCGGAACATGGATATGTTGGGATATCACAATATCTCTTATTTAATTAATGCATCTATATATTTGGTAAAGGGTGGAAGGCTCGGCCTTATGCCTGGTGTTTTGTTCCACTCTTGCCGCCCTAGTTACTGTTATACCGGGATTATGTTCCTTGAGTTTGCGTTCCTTACACGGTCGGGTGATTTATGGGACCCCCTTGACAGTTCGCCTTGAATAAAACTCCTCCAGCAAGGCCCAACTTTGGTTTTACTATTTGCCGCCTAAGCATTTTTCCCCAGGTTTTTGCGAGCCTGAGGGTCATCTTTATTTAAACCCCCGGGCCAGTGTTCCTCTGAGTGCTGGTCCAAACTAGAGCCACTTGCAGCGCCACCTTGGGGAAACTCGAGGATTGGTTTTAGCTGTACGTAGTGTTCATCCGGTGTGCCCTGAGAACGAGATATGTGCAGCTCCTATCGGGATTTGTCGGCACATTCGGGCGGTTTTGCTGGTCTTGTTTTACCATTGTCGAGATGTCTTGTAAACCGGGATTCCGAGACTGATCGGGTCTTTCCGGGCGAAGGTTTATCCTTCGTTGACCGTGAGAGCTTATGATGGGCTAAGTTGGGACACCCATGCAGGGTATTATCTTTCGAAAGCCGTGCCCGCGGTTATGAGGCAGCTGGGAATTTGTTAATGTCCGGTTGTAGATAACTTGTCACTTGACCCAATTAAAATACATCAACTGCGTGTGTAGCCGTGATGGTCTCTTCTCGGCGGAGTCCGGGAAGTGAACACGGTCTGAGTTATGTATGACGTAAGTAGGTGTTCAGGATCACTTCTTGATCATTGCTAGATGACGTCCGTTCCGTTGCTTCTCTTCTCGCTCTCATTTGCGCAAGTTAGCCACCATATATGCTTTTGCCGCTGCAGCTCCACCTCATTACACCATCTTTCCTACCAGCTTAAATAGTCTTGATCTCGCGGGTGTGAGATTGCTGAGTCCCCGTGACTCACAGATTCTACCAAAATAGTTGCAGGTGCCGACGATGCCAGTGCAGATGATGGCGTCGATCTCAAGTGGGAGTTCGACGAGGAACGTGGTCGTTACTATGTGTCTTTTCCTGATGATCAGTAGTGGAGCCCAGTTGGGACGATCGGGGATCTAGCATTTGGGGTTGTCTTATTTTCATCTGGATTTTGACCGTAGTCGGTCTATATGATTGTATTTTGGATGATGTATGATGATATTTATGTATTGTGTGAAGTGGCGATTGTAAGCCAACTCTTTATCCCATTCTTGTTCATTACATGGGATTGTGTGAAGATGACCCTTCTTGCGACAAAACCACTATGCGGTTATGCCTCTAAGTCGTGCCTCGACACGTGGGAGATATAGCCGCATCGTGGGCGTTACAGGTTGGTAATCAGAACCATCCCCGACTTAGGAGCCCCCTGCTTGATCGAATCGCTGGCGTTGTTGAGTCTAGAGCAAAATGTTTTGAGTCTTAGGATTATATATATCGGAGAGTAGGATTCTTTTTACTCCTCAGTCCCTTCGTTGCTCTGGTGAGGTCTCCTGACGTAGAAGTTTTGACTACTCTCTCCTCAAATTTCACTAAAAAAATTTTTAGGATCACGCGGGTATCTTGGAATCGTTCCGATGGCTTTGTGACAAGAACATTGTTCTTGGTGCCTCCTGTCATTTAGGGGTTGTGGCAGTGTCCCGGGGAGTTGAGCTCCGAGGTGTTGTCATCACAATTTTATCGTTGCAGTTCTGAAATACCTGAGTTTCGCCGACATCGAAATCTCTTTTATGCAGTTGTTGGTGAGATCACCTCGACGCCACCCAGTACTGGGGCGGGAGTTCGGGAGTATTGCCATAACTTGTATAACGGATGTTTTTCGAAGGTTGAGGTAAACGATTTCCGAAGATTTCTTGGTTATGTGTTGACGGATGGATACAGCTGGATCTAGGGATTGCTAGTTTGGGTGATATATTTTGTGTCCCCTGTATCCCCTACACCAGATTGCATAACCAGAAAGTTTCAGGAGTTTATAAGTGGGAATTCAAGTAGCCTTAGGATATCTTTCCGACAGACGCATGATATGAGATTGGGGTTCGACGTCTAGTGGTCCGCCTGTATATGGTTGATTTTACAGTGGTCTCGTAGTGTCTTAAAGAGTCCATGGCTTTGCCGACTCGGGGACGCTTCGTATGTCATGTGCACAGCCTTGTACATGATGGTGCTGTACGATTGAGCCCGTGTGGGCCCCACCACGAAAACTTCGGACGGAATATCTATCATATGTTTGTTCCGGCTTATTCTGCAAGCCAATACTTTGTTTTATTTTGTATTGTGGTATTCGAGTTACTTCGAATTCATATGTTCATTCCATATCTTTTTCAAGTGGCTTCTCACGTGGGAGATATAGCCGCATCGTGGGCGTTACAGTTCGACACTCCATACTTATCACTTCCACCTTTGGAAATTGCTATGATGATTCCCTGCAATTGGGGATTATCAAGCTCTTTTCTGGCGCCGTTGCCGGGGAGCAATAGCGTGGGGTTGATATTCTCGTGTGTGCTTGTTTGCTTTCTTCACTAAGTAGATTTTGTTTTTTTCCTTTTTGTTTCCGTTTAGTTGTGGGTGAAACATACAAAAAAATTAAAAGAATGAAAATACAGAAAAATTACTTGCCTTTCATGCCTAAAAAGTTTTTCAAAAAGAGAAGTGATTGGAAAGTTATGCATTGAAGAAGTGAGGGTCGACCTTGAGCACTTGTGTTCATGCTCACGGAAACAATGTAGAATTTTTCATGGAAGTTTCTCTGTAAATAATTATCCCCTTGTATATATTCATTGTATTATAAAAATAATGTGCCAAGCTTTGGTTTTAGGATGATTAGATTGCTTGTTTACTATGTGCAGAACAAAAACAGAAACTTTGTCTGTAGTGCGTGATTTTACATTTTTAACTGGAAAGTCAAATGGGTCTGAAACTTTTTTCACATTACTTCTGTACAAATTTTTCAAAATTTAAAATTTAGTTCATAATTTTAGGAGTTACATAAGTTTACTAAACTTCCAGATTACTACAGACTGTCCTGTTTTTGACAGATTCTGTTTTTCGCGTGTTGTTTGCTTATTTTGATGAATCTATGGCTAGTATCGGGGGTATGAACCATAGAGAAGTTGGAATACAGTAGGTTTAACACCAATATAAATAAATAATGAGTTAATTATAGTACCTTAAAGTGGTAGTTTGCTTTATTACACTAACGGATCTCACAAAGTTTTTGTTTAAGTTTTGTGTGGATGAAGTGTTCGAAGAACGAGGAGTTACCGATGTGAGAAGAATGAAGAGAGGCAAGAGTTCAAGCTTGGGGATGCCCAAGGCACCCCAAGTAAATATTTCAAAGTATACTCAAGCATCTAAGCTTGGGGATGCCCCGGGTGGCATCCCATCTTTCTTCTTCCACAAATATCGGTATACCTCGGTTTTTGTTTTGTCCACATGATTTGTGTCCTTTGTGTTTTTCTTTTTCTTCAAGAACCATGCTAGTGTGAGATGTCCCTTAATAAATTTATATAATACTTCATGGGCTTCACTTATATCTTTAAGTATGATCTTATAGAATTGCTCTTTGTGCTTCACTTAAATCTTTTGAGTATGGTTTTATAGAATGCTTCGTGTGCTTCACTTATATATTTTAAGCTTGGATATTGGTTAATCTATATTAATTGTAGAATTCTCCATGAACTTCACTTATATCTTTTGGAGTATGAATAATACTATCATTTAAAGTGGGTTTGGAAGAGTGTCAACTTTAGGAATTAGTGATCCCACTATTTTGGAGGGTGTTGAATCTTAGTGTGATATTTATGAAAGTGGATTTGGAAGAGTGTCAACTTTAGTTAGTAATGATTTCACTATTTCGGAAGAGGTTCCAATTGAGTATGAGAACAAAGTTGCTATCCATGATGCTACTGAAAATTATTATGAGGGAGGAATACATGCTTGTAGGAGTTGCAATAATATCAAGTTTCCTCTCTAGGTGCTTAAAGTTTTGAAGTTATATGTGTTTTGCCTTCCTATGCTAGTTGATTCTTGTTCCCATAAGTTGTGTGCTCACAAAATCCCTAGGCATAGGAAGTGGGTTAGATTTAAATGTGCTAGTCATATTCTTCAAGATGCTCTCTTTGTGTTTCAATTCTTGTCTATTATGTGAGCATCATTGAAATCATCATGCCTAGCTAAAAGGCAATAAAGAAAAGCGCTTGTTGGGAGACAACCCAACATTTACCCTTACTGTTTTTGTGTGTTTACATGATTACGCTACTGTATTAATCATGTTTTATAGCTTTTTTTTCAATAAATTGCCAAGTAAGACCTTTGGGAAGACTTGGGAGAAAGTTAATGTGATCTTGCTGTAAAAAACAGAAACTTTGCGCTCACGAGATTAGCTGTCATTTTTTTACAGAAGAGTGATTCTGAGTTGATTCTTTTTGAAGAAGATTAATAGACAAATTCCTCACGTCCACCAATTTATTCATAATTTTTGGAGTAGCAGAAGTATGGTTTATGTTCAGATCATTACTGATTGTTCTGTTTCTGACAGATTCTGTTTTCATTGCATAGTTTGCTTGTTTTCTAGTTTCTGTGACTTATATTTCTCAATATAAATTGTAAAAATGATATGGTACAGTAGGCATTGTGTGAGAACAATTATGAACCTTGTCTTTGACAGTACCAAAGTGAATGGTTTACTCTTTATCATACCAACCTATCTCACGAAGTTTTGTTAAGTTTTGTGTGATTGAAGTTTTCAAGCTTTGGGTGAGATATCGATATGAGAAGAATAAGGAGTGGAAAGACCCTAAGCTTGGGGATGCCCAAGGCACCACAAGGTAATATTCAAGGAATACTCAAGCACCTAAGCTTGGGGATGCCCCGGAAGGCATCCCCTCTTTCGTCTTCAAAACTATCGGTATACCTTACTCGGAGCTATATTTTTATTCGTCCCATGATATGTGTTTTGCTTGGAGCGTATTTTCAATTTTACTTGCTGTTTGAATAAAATCATTGGATCTGAAATATTGAATGAAAAATAATCCTCCCATGGCTAGTAAATTATTTGACTACTCAGTGTTCTTCACTCATATCTTTTGGAGTAGTTTGTCATTTACTCATGTGCTTCACGTTTATCCTATGAGTAAATGGTTGAATAAATTGAATGTCATAAACCTAAATTTATATATGTTTCATATGCTTATAACATGGGGAGTAATGACTTCACACATAATAAGTATAGGTAGTAAACTTATTGAAAGTTAGCAAACGTAGAATTGGTCACTTGAACAATTCATGAAAGAATATTGAAGGAAGAGGTATTTCACATATAAATATACTATCTTGGACATCTTTTGTAATTGTAAGCACTCATTAAAATATGACATGCTAAAAGGTTGATGTTGGACAAGGAAGACAACGTAATGGGTTATGTTTTCTTATATCTGAAATAAAGTATATTGTCATGGATCGCCCAACACGCTGAGCTTGCCTTTCCCCCTCATGCTAGCCAAATTCTTTGCACTAAGTAGAGATACTACTTGTGCTTCCAAATACCCTTAAACCCGGTTTTTCCATGAGAGTCCACCATACCTACCTATGGATTGAGTAAGATCCTTCAAGTAAGTTGTCATCGGTGCATGCAGTAAAAATTGCTCTCTAAATATGTATGATCTATTAGTGCGAAGAAAATAAGCTTTATACGAACTTGTGATAGGGAAGAAATAAAAGCGACGGACTGCATAATAAAGGTCTCTATCACAAGAGGCAATATAAAGTGACGTTCTTTTGCATTAAGATTTTGTGCATCCAACCATAAAAGCGCATGACAACCTCTGCTTCCCTCTGCGAAGGGCCTATCTTTTACTTTTATCTCTTACCCTTATGCAAGAGTCATGGTGATTTTTCACCTTTCCTTTTTACATTTTATCCTTTGGCAAGCACATTGTGTTGGAAAGATTCTGATATATATATATATATATATATATATATATATATATATATATATATATATATATATATATATATATATATATATATATCCAATTGGATGTAAGGCATCATGAACTATTATTGTTGACATTACCCTTGAGGTAAAAGGTTGGGAGGCGAATCTATAAGCCCCTATCTTTCTCTGTGTCTGATTAAAACTTTGAACCCATAAATATCGCGTGAGTGTTAGCAATTGTGAAAGACTAAATGATAGTTGAGTATGTGGAGTTTGCTAAATCAAAGCTCTGACATAGACCCTTCCTGAAAATAAGATGAATTGCAATTGTTTGATGACTGAGAATATTGTTTGTTAGTTTTCAAGAAAGTTTATGATCTATACTTTAACATGTGAATAGCTTGTTACTTGATCATGAAAAGTTTTATGAGATGAGCTACTGTTATGACATATAATGATGCTAGAAAAAGTGATTGGAATTATCATTGATCAAACTTAAGCACTTGCTAGCATTCACACTTCATAAATTATTTCTTTTATCATTTACCTACTCGAGGACGAGCAGGAATTAAGCTTGGGGATGCTGATACGTCTCCAACGTATCTATAATTTATGAAGTATTCATGCTGTTATATTATCTATCTTGGATGTTTAATGGGCTTTTATATGTGGTTTTATATGATTTTTGGGACTAACCTATTAACCTAGAGCCCAGTGCCAGTTTCTATTTTCTCCTTGTTTTTGAGTTTTGCAGAAAAGGAATACCAAACGGAGTCCAATTGACGTGCCAATTTTTGATGATTTTTTTATGGACCAAAAGAAGACCACGGAGCATCGGAGTTGGGCGAGAAGAGTCCCGGGCTGCCCATGAGGGTGGGGGGCACGCCCACCCCCTGGGCGCGTGGGCCTGCCTCGTGGACAGCTCGGGCACCTCCTTGACGTGAGACCGACGCCAAAAATTCCTATAAATACAGAAACCTTGGAAAGTTAACCTAGATCGGAAGTTCCGCCGCCGCAAGCCTCTATAGCCACGAGAAATCAATCTAGGCCCTCTCCGGCACCCTGCCGGAGGGGGCCATCATCACCGGTGGCCATGGAGGAGTATCCCGGAGAGGCCATCATCGCCATGAAGGCCAAGGACCAGAGGGAGAACCTTTCCCCATCTAGGGGGAGGCCATGGAGGAGCAAGCACAAGGGGGAGAACCTCTCCTCCTCTCTCTTGGTGGCACCGGAGTGCCATCGAGAGGGGAATCATCGCCGCGGTGATCATCTTCATCAACATCACCATCATCATCACCATCCTCGTCTCTTTTACGCGGTCCACTCTCCCGCACCCCGCTATAATCCCTACTTGAACATGGTGCTTTATGCCACATATTATGATCCAATGATGTGTTGCCATCCTATGATGTTTTGAGTAGATATCCTTTGTCTTTGGGTTGATTGATGATCTAGATTGGTATGAGTTGTATGTTTTATTTTGGTGCTGCCCTATTGTGCCCTCCTTGTCGCGCAAGCATGAGGGATTCCTGCTGTAGGGTGTTGCAATACGTTCATGATTCGCTTATAGTGGGTTGCTTGAGTGACAGAAGCATAAACCCGAGTAAGGGGGTTGTTGCGTATGGGATAAAGGGGATTTGATGCTTTAATGCTATGGTTGGGTTTTACCTTAATGATCTTTAGTAGTTGCGGATGCTTGCTAGAGTTCCAATCATAAGTGCATATGATCCAGGTAGAGAAAGTATGTTAGCTTATGCCTCTCCCTCATATGAAATTGCAATGATGACTACCGGTCTTGTTAACAATTGCCTAGGACAATTCCGCACACCGATCCATCATTATTCCACACTCGCTATTTATAATATTTAGCAATATATTCTAACTTTATGAGAACAACACCTACTTTTATATTTTAGCTCTCCGATACCATGCAAAGTTATCCTCTTCATACCCACAACGTAGTTTTATTTCTCGTTTCTAGGTGGAAGCAAATGTTCGGTGTACGTAGAGTCGTATCAGTGGCAGATAGGACTTGAGAGAATATTGATCTTACCTTTAGCTCCTTGTGGGTTCGACACTCCATACTTATCACTTCCACCTTTGGAAATTGCTACGACGATTCCCTGCACTTGGGGATTATCAAGTGTACAAACTAATCATGGTTAGCCGTGTCCCCGGTTATGGACATCTTGAGTATCTGGTTCTTGGATTATCATGTTGATCTCATCACTTTAAATTAATTTGTTGGGTTCCTAATTACTTCTTAATTTGGGATTGAGATGGGGATTTACCTTCTCAATGTTTCAACCACCATGATAGTTAAATAAAACATATTCCTTTGCAGTAGGGAAAAATTGGCTTTTCGCAAAACATTATAACCATAGAGCCTCCACCGGCCATATATGCATGTAGTGATAGCATTTATCTTGCTCATTGCTCTACTGTGTTATATTGCCAGCATATTCCATGTGCTGACCCGTTCCCGGGCTGCAACATATCATGTTGCAGACTTTTCAGACGAAGAGTAAGGTGCGCTAGGTCGTTGTCGTGCACTCAGCTATGCCGTTGGAGTTGATGGACTCACTTTATCTTCCAAGTCTTCCGCTGTTATCTTATTTAGATGGCCTTAAGCCATATTTATTGTAATAAGTTCTCTTTTGGAGACATTCGATGTAATAAGTGTGTGATTGAACTCTGTGTGTCAGCATTACCGATCCAGGGATGACACTTGAACACAGAGATTTGACCATCTGAGATCGGATCGCTGCAATATGGAACACTTCCAATTGCATTTTAACCCATTTTCTTTGCAAATAAAAGAAATAAAATCATATTACACAGTTCAAAGTTTAAACACATAAAATAGTTCCATGATAAGAAATAAAAATAATTCTTACAATAATTGAAATTAAATTAAACCGCACACTCAATTGGGGACGGCTGCTTGTCCATTGCGTGCCCAGAGATGCGTAACTAGATCATTTTACAGTTGCTCGTGAGTTTCTTCGTCACGGATTTCGGCATGCATGACAAGGGTGGCAATGTTCTTACTAGTCTATGTTACTACCTTCAAGTAGAGAGTACTGACTTAGAAGAAAACTCTGGCCTCAGCTTTGTGTGTCACTTATGATTACCCCGCTCTCAATGCGACAATGTCATGCAATGCAACGATGTCAAACAACCGTTGGCAGATTCAGACGAAGAAAGATTCCCCTACGAGACTTTGGTGTATATATAAATTTTCTCAGGGTCTTTTCAATAAATATGGGGACAAGTAAATAAATCTAGATGTGTTATGTATAATCATTTTCCTTGGCAAATACACTATAATCTAGGAGTAGATGCTAACCTAAAAAAATTGCTGCAAAATATCGAGGAAAACAAAACAAAAGTGGTTGGCTAGTCACCCATGCATGCTGCAAAATTCCAGATCGATGCTTGTGGAACAACATGCGAGCGTAGTTCACCAAGGCAGGCATGAAAGAGATGAGCGGAAGGAACATTCCGCCACGGCAGGCACAACATGCGTACGTGCAGGACGCAGCTGTACACAGACAGAATCTGCAGCATTTAACCGCCCGCCCTGGGTAATGATAGCGACTGCAGTTAGGTTGATTACTTTTTTTTGAGGAACTGGGACAGTGGGAGAGGCTCCCACTGTCATGTATATTATATATTAAACACAATTACAAGGATTTAGTTACATCATGTACAAATTTCACCCCAGCTACCTTTGTAGTGGGAGTAGAATCTGACTAAAGGGTACAATTAATCAGAGGGTAGGGAATCTAGAAGTAAGAAGATAAACTCTTTCTTATTGTCTTTAAACCTATATTGAAGGAGACTAAAATCCTCCTTGAATCTGGCCAGCCAAGAGTGGTAGGAGGGGTTTATATCTCTGAAAAGTTTGTTGTTCCTCTCTTTCCAAATGCTCGAGGATGCTTGAAGGATGACCTCCATGAACAAAGGCCTGCCCCAATTGATTTTAGCTTGTTCTAGCCAGGACAGCCGAGTGGCCTGATCTCCAGGGTCTAATCCAAAGGTGGCCCAGCAATTTCGGCTAAATGGGCATGTGAGGATCATGTGATCAATGTCTTCTTCTTTTTGACCACAAAGCAGGCAGTTGAGGTTAGTACCAATGTTAAAGTGCCTTCTCTTCAACATGTTTCTTGTGTTCAATATATAAGATAGCATGAGCCATCCGAAGACCTTGAGTTTAGCATTGACCTTTGATTTCCATAGCCAGTGGTAAGTCTTATGGGCCTTCATATCCCTAAAGTAGAATTTGTAGTATTTGCTGGCTGAAAATTCTCTTCCTCTCCAAGGGTAAGTCCAGATATCTTTTGCATTCTGGCTGTTGTCCAGTGTAATGTGTGTCACCAAGTTTTGCATATCTTGCAGTTCCTCCAGGGCTTGTGTAGAAAGTGGTAGAAAGAATGCTTCATCCAGCGAGTTTATGGTCAAGAAATCTTTGACTGAGCAGTCTTCATTTCTGACATAAGAAAATGCTCTAGGATGTGTGTCAGATAGAACTTCTTCCAACCACAGGTCTTTCCACATTAGTACGTTGTCCCACATCTCATGTCCACCTTTGAAATTCCTCTAAAAATGGGAGTTAGCTTGAGGATGTCCCTCCACCAGAATGATCCACATGGGTCAGAGGCATGTGGAATTTTATTGGTATAGTAGGTAGTCCAAAGCAAGTCCACCGAAGGAACGTCATGACGGTTGTAAAACTTGTGTAAATATTTTAGTAGGAGAGCATCACTTTGTACCTTAAGATTTATGATTCCAAGCCCCCAACTCTTCCTTGGTCTGCAAACTCTATCCCACGCAGCTAGAGAGTTGCATTTTTCACCTTGTTCTGTCTTCTTTGTCCAGAGGCATCTCCTTCTTAGTTTATCCAACAGCTCAAGGATTTTAGGTGGGAATCTCAGAGTGCAGAGTGCAAAAATTGTAAGTGAGGTGATGAACGTGTTTAGTAAGGAAAGTTTGGAGCCATAAGACATCAAGGATAATGTAGATGTGAGCCTTCTTTCCATATTACAGACAATAGGCATTAGATCCTGGACCGATGGTTTGGATGTCCCAAGAGGTAATCCAAGGTATGTGAATGGCATCTTTCCGATTGTACAGCCAAAGATTTGAGCTATATCTTTACTTAATACCTCATCACAATTTATTGGTATCAATGTTGATTTATGGAAGTTGATCTTGAGTCCAATTGAAGTGGCATAGTCAGTGAGAATATTCTTCATTGTTTGTGCTTGGTCAGGGCATGCAGGCATAATGATAATAGTGTCGTCAGCGTATTGAATAACAGGGTAATCAATTTGGTTTTGTCTAGGGAAAGGTAATTGTAGCAATCCATGTCTGAAAGCATCATTAATGGCCGCTTGTAAGAGATCAGCAGCAAGAACAAAAATGAGAGGAGAGAGTGGATCACCCTGTCGAACACCACTTTTGCAGATGAATTGTCTGCCCGGTACACCATTCAGGAGAACAGAAGATTTACCAGTAGAAAATAGAGATTTGATCCATAAAAGCCATTTATCATTGAATCCCATGTGTTTCATTATTTCTAACATTGCATCATGTTCAATGGTGTCAAATGCTTTGGCAAAGTCTAATTTAAGGAGTACAATCTTATTCTTGGAATTCTGGCATTGGTGTATATATTCAAAGGCCCAAGCGAGGCAATCTTGGATTGCTCTGCCCTTAATGAAACCATATTGATTCCTGTGTATAATCTTCAGAATAATCTTTTGCAGACGATTGGCAAGTAGTTTTGTAATCACTTTGAGACAGCAGTTAAGGAGTGTAATAGGTCTGAAATCATTTACTGTAGCCGGGGAGGAAATTTTAGGAATCAAGGTAATATATCCTTCATTGATGCTTTCCAGGTTTAAGGTACCAGCATGGAATTGATCACATAGTTTGTAGAAGTCCTCCTTAATAATGTGCCAGCAGGTCTTAAGAAATATTCCTGTGAAACCATCAGGGCCTGGAGCTCGGTCTGCAGGCATTTCTTTAATGACATTACCAATTCCCTCCCTGGAGAATGGAATTGTTAATTGGTCTAGATCATTCCTTTTTTTTGATTATATTTGCTAGGTTGAATTTCATTTGAAAAGCTCCTGAGGTTCCCAATATATGTTTGAAACTTTGGTAAATTAAAGCTTCTTTTCCAATGTGGTCTTCTACTGTGGTGCCATTATCCAACTGAAGAGAGGGAATATTATTCCTTCGGTACCTCTCTGATGCCATTGCCTTGAAAAATTTTGGGTCCTCATCACCAAACTTAGCCCATCTTATGGTGCATCTTTTCCTCCAGTATTGTTTTTGGTAATCTAACAGTCGGAGTAAATGATTTTTGAGAATTCTTCTGAAGTTCCTCTCTGGTGTTGTAAGAAGTCGTTTATTTTCCAATGAGTCCAGGTCAGCAAGTGTGGTATTAGAGTTAGCTATGGCAGTAGCAAGCTTGGAAATGTGCTTACTCCATCTTTTGAGCTCATATCTGAGTGTTTTGAATTTCCTGGAGACAATTGTGGCATAGTTATCTGAGGGTACTCTTTTGTTCCAAGAAGAGGCGACCAAATCCATAAAACCAGGGTGTTGAATCCAATAAGACTCAAACCTAAAAAGATTACTTCTAGGGATGTCTGTTTCTATGGATATCACACAAGGTATGTGGTCTGAGACTGGTTTAGAGAGTGGTTTTACAATGGTGTTGGGGTATGATGTGGTCCAATTGGTTGAAGTGAAGAACCAGTCTAACTGTTCAAGTAGGGGATCATCCTGCATGTTACTCCAAGTAAAAGATCTTCCTTTTAGAGGAAGTTCAATCAGGCCCTGTGTACGGATGAAATCATTGAAAGTGATCATATCATTAATGTTTCCACCAGGTTTATTTCGATTGGTGGGGCTGCGGATGTAGTTGAAATCTCCCACTAGAAGCCAGTCTTCATTGTTAGGTATATTAAGGTTGAGTAACCAGTTTGTGTAGTCAATTCTGGATTCACCTTGACAGGGACCATATATATTAACCAGGGTCCACATTTGGGCAGATTGGGTGGATTTAAAGTGAATTACTAGGGCAAATTCTTCCTCAATCAGCACTGTGCCAGTAAAGATAGCACTATTCCATATAGTTACAATACCACCTGAAGCACCCCTTGAAGGGATGAAAGCAAATTTGTCAAAGCGTTTGGGGCAACAGGATTTAATATAGGAATTATCAAAAGCAGACTTCTTCGTTTCCTGTAAGCAAACAACTGAACAACCACTAGTAGCAATAGCATTCGATAAAGCCAAAAGTTTAGGGTCTGAGTTCATGCCCCGGATATTCCAACACAAAACATTCTAGTTCGAAAGCAAGGCCATAAAAGCAAAGAACTAAAGCTTAAATTAAGATGAAGAAGAAGAAGGACCAGCCCCCTTGTCTGCCATGAGCACTTCTTCAGTTACTTCCTCCAGTGGGACAACACATTTTTGCACAGCAATGTTTTGGATTTGATCAACTGTCATGGCAGGTGGTATTTCACCCTCTTCAATCTGATCTTCAGTAATCTCAGTGATGACCACAGCAGACACAGCATTTGGGATGACTCTGGGCTTCACCTTGGAAGTTTTGGTCCTGCTGTCAGTTAGGGCAGGCACCTTGAAACCGTCATACTTATTGGAGCGAGAACTTCTACGCACACTGGCCACAGAAACTGGAGCTTTATTCTTACTACGTTTGCCTTGGGGCCCCACCCTGGAAGAGCCAGCCTGAACTTCAGTTATGGCCCCAGAAATAGTATTCTGAACTTCAGAAGCCTCAGAGAAATCCACAGCCTGATTATCTGCAGGGAGCACCATTGTCTGGTTATCATTAGAAAGCGCCTGCACATCCTCACTATCAAGGGACCAGAACTGGACAGTCGAAGTAACTGTTCCATCAGCTTCTCCCTGAGAAATGCAAGAAGTAATCTGAACTGAACCTTCATAGTCAGAGAGGGACAGTTGAATATCCAGTCTAGTTGGTCTGATGCCATATCCATGGGCCCAAGGGCCAATAGTGGCCAGAGTTGGCATGATGGATCTTGAAAGAAAATTAGTGATGGGCACATATGACAGAGGTTCAGCAATTAACCTTCCATTCATGAACTCATTGTCAGCAGAGAAACTAAAGTTCATACCAGCATTAGTGACGGAGATGCTGAACTGAATCTGTGAGTTCTGGACCTCCTCACTGGGAATCATCAGCTTATTGTGCTGCACTGGTGGAGTCACAGTATTATTAGCAAAGTTGGGAGAGCCATTCCTTTGCAGGGCCTGCAGAATACTGGCTGGTACAAGCACCAGAGCATCAGAGTCATAATTTGAAGTGGAGCTACTGTGTGAAATGGAATCATTCCAAGCTGCATAAGGGATGTCTTGGAGATTGTTGCTTGGCAGAATTCCATCCTGAACTTGCAGTCCCTCATTGGCCAACCACTCTTGGAAATTATAAAGGGCAGGTGGTGCAGGTGGAGGGGAAGCTGGCCATTCACCCCATTGGGGATGTATCTCAATGTCAGCCTGTCCTGCAGCATTTTCACCCACATCTTCTGCAACATTGTTGCCAGCACCTTGTTGCGCCATCCAATTATTGAGTTGCATCTGGTAAAGCTGTTCAGCATTAAGGCCTTCCCCATAGAGAGGGTGAGGGATGCCATCTGCAGGTGGTGGGTCTTCTCCAGCAAGAGGAACTTCAGGCAAATGGGCGTTCCAATCAGAACTTCGCAACATTGTGACACAGACTGTCCAGCAACGGCGATTTCCACCCAGCTGGCGAATCACCAAGCTCTTTGGAACCAGCCTAAGGTGTATTACTTTGACATGGATTAGAACTAGTCTTCTGTCTCCTCTTGGATTGTGCCAATGTGTCAGACTGCCAAAACCATCAATAGATCTATGCAGGTAATGATATGTTTGGTAATCTTGCGAAAAACCAATGTAAAGAATCCAAACATCCGGCCCAAAAGTAGTGAGCCTCATATTGAGTGCCTCATCATGCGGAACATAAGAAACTACAGTGTTTATATCCCCTTCTTCCTCAGCATCAATCTCAAAGGTAGTACCCACCACATTGTCCCGCATCAGCGGGCTGGGAAATCCATATATAGCAATGCCTAGTGGGTGATCATCTATTTCAGTCGGAGCAAAGTTGGATTCATGCAGCAGACCAGTGATTACCTGTCTCAGAGCAGCCTTGTGGTGGAATGGGACATGGTGGTTCACCTCGGCAATGGCCAGAAAGTCGTGGTTGAGGGGAGGGACCGGGTGCACCGCCATGTCGCTGCGGACAATCCGATCGGCCGGTCCGAGCTCGATGGTCATCCCCGTGGGGATGTAGGGGACGACGTTGACAGGGTAGTTCGCCAATGTTGCAGGAGGAGGAGCTCTCGAGGTAGGCAGAGAAGGGGAAGTGGAATGCGTAGCGGCAGTGGTAATTGTTTTGGGCTTCCATATTAGTCTCTGCGCCTCTCTCCCCTGCCAACAGGAATTTGCCAGGTGTCCATACCGGCCACAGATACTGCATCGGATGGCTGTAAATTCCTCAGTTTTTTATTGCGGTCAAGGAAGGTAATCAATGAGCTATGGCAAGTGGATATCTGATTTTGATGTGACCCTGAGTTGATAACACAGGAGGGGCCAGGTTGTTTTGCTATAGGCCCACCCTTAGGAATATAATCCTGGCCTTTATTTTTGCCTAAAATTACATCATCCGGAGAGGAAAACTCCTTGGAAATCTCTTTGGGTTGCCACCATAGATAGGTACAATCAGCATTTCCACAGTCATTAGGTAAGTGACCTAAAAGGTGGCAATATTGGCAAAATAATTTGGAAGGGCAGAAATCCGAGAAGTGATCCGCAGGTGAGCAAATAATGCATGAAAATCTTTGCTTTAAATTATTTGAGCTGGTCTCAGAAGGCAAATGGTCTGGATTGGGCTCAGAGGGATTTACCTGGGCCGTCTAATTTTCAATAGCCTGACTTGTACAATTAGGGCCAAGGTGGCCCAATTGCTTGCACCATGAGCATATGTTGGCTTTGTTAAAAATGAAATCTGCAGACGGGACCGAGTCCAAGGCCCAAATTTTTGCAATTTGCGAGTCATCATATCCCGCCTGTCGGAAATCCATAATGTGTAGTAGGATAAATGTTGGAATGGAATCCCAATAAGAGGACCAATAATTACTGCCAATAAATGTAGATTTATGCTCTTGATTATCAGGATTAAAGACTGAATGGAAGCTGCCAAAACGGATAGAATTATTGCCTTTGTTGTGCATGGGAATGTCCGATTGGGAACTACCAAAAACAACCTTTTCGGTATGAACCAGAGTATGATCCTCTTGAATGTTTGAATCATGCTCACCCGCAATACTTGACTGAGGAAGAGAAAAACCAAATTTTGCAAGTTCCTTGGCAGAATTACTGTGTTGATGATCATCACTAGACAGGAAGTTAAACTTTGTCTTGATAGCCAATGGAGAACGTAAAACCACCTCAGTAAGTTCTTGGTCAGAATGCCAATTTTGATCAGAATGCCAATTTTGATCAGAATGAGAATTAAACCAAGCATTGTGTCTATAAAGATTGAAATGACAAACGAAATCTGGCCAGACCCGGTCCTTAAGACCATAGATGAAATGACCAACTTTGTTTGAGGCCACAGAGAAACGAAAATGCCTACCAGCAAGATGTTTGACCTTGAAACCCAGAGAGGATCCACCAATGCAACATTGAAGAGCAAGACCCACCGAATCAACCGAAAGAGGGAAGGAGGCAGAAGAGAAAGCCACCACTAGGAAGAACTCCTTTGCATCTCCAATGGGGGAGAAATGAACGGTAGTACCAAACCTTTTGCACACCTGTGTCTCCACCGGTTGGCCAGGGGAGAAATCCCAATGTAGAAGACCCTCCATTGATCTAGACTAGAGGTCGCCATTGTTGGTGGGAGAGGGGAGCGGTGGGAGAGGAGCCATAAACGTGAAGGTTAAAAAAAACGGTTCGTTACTTTTTGCCGTGCCCAACTCGTTTCGCGCGCGTGCCTGCGCCTTGTTGACTCACTGACTGGAGTGGCCCACCACCGTCTTCATTCCGCCGCAAGACGCACATGGCAGCGCTGGCACCTGCACTGCACTGCATAGCCCTTCCAGGCGGTGGCCAAATTTCGTGTTTTGACCCTTTCGGCGTATAAAATCCGGATCTGACCCCGGTATGATTTTTTTAGATTTTACCCTTTTAGCTACCGCCGGAGGCCCTGGCGGTACAGATGTACACGCTACCACCGCCACTCCTGGCGGTAGGTTCCGTTGACGGCCGTCTGGCCGTTAACGGGCGCTGACGTGGCAAAGGGACCTACCGCCGCTTGCCTTGGTGGTAGGCTCCGACACCCTACCGCCGAGGTCTCTGGCGGCAGGATCTTGGAGGATAAGGTTTGGTGGGGTCCACTCACCACCCACCCACTCCACTCATCTTCTTCCCCGAGCTCTCACTCTCTCCCCCTCTTCTCCCCCACCCAAGCACCCACTAGATCCCCCTCCATTGCTTGAGATTTGTCCCGTGGATCGAGGCCATTTGCATCACCCAAGGTACCTCCCCCATCCCCCTTTCATTTGGTTGGTTCAAATCATCTAGTTTTGTTGGAATCAACTAGTTTTTCAACCCCCTAGTTCTTCCTCTAGTTTAGCATTTATTGTGCATTTATGGTGCATTTATGGTGTATTTATGGTCGACCTAAGTAATATGTGTCACTCTTTGTTGTGGAAAGCTAGCTTAAGTGTTAGGGTTTGGGGTTTAGTTAGGTTAGGGTTAGGGTTAGTGCTATGATTAAGGTATACTAGATCTTAGATTCAAATCTTATATTTTAGATGGTTCATCCATATGAAATGGCCGGTCCATGGATGACTCAATTTTGTTTCATTGTTTTTAGATGGATAACTAGTGAATGTGCATTATTTGGACAAGGCGACTTTCATGGATGGAAATGCCGACGAAGGGGAGGAGGCCATGGTTTTTAACACAAGCCCGAGCTATGATGATATTGTTGTGAAAGTGAGAAGCGTCCTCAATTGGATTAACCCAAGTGATGGTGTGAAGCTTGTTGGGAGTGGGAGTAAAATCCCGATTAAAGAGTATGCCCATCACCCCTCAATTGCATTGGGATGTGTATAAGGAGAAAGTTGAGGGATCACAAGACAAGTCACTTGAGTTATTTGCCACGAGAAAAGTAAAGGTTGAAGTTCCTTGGCCACTACTCAACTTGAACCGGAATGTGTCCTCCCCAATACATGATGCTGTCGTGGTGTATGACCACAATGCGGCTAGCCAACCACCAAGTAGCCAACCAAATGAAGAGGACTTCAATGCTAGAGCCATAGTTCTTCTAGGTGATGATCATGTTGGAGATGAGGCCGTTGCTCATGTTGATGAACATGCAAATGTTCATGTTGATGAAGATGCCATTGCTCATGTTGATGGAGATGCTATTGCTCAAGATGATGTGTATCCAGAAGAAGAAGAGATTTATTACAATCCCATTGGTGACTTGGATGTCATTGTGCATCAACAAGACATGGACCGGAACCTCCCTTATAGCCGTATGTGTAGGTATGAGTCGGATGATGAGGGTCCACCGGAAGAATTGGATGAGGATGGATTCACGCCGCAAGAAAATCAAATTTACAAGAAGGTCAATGGCAAGGAAAGAGGACCCTCTTTGTTTCGTGATCTTAGTCTTGCCGACAAGGCCGTTGTTGATGGTGGCATGAGGTTGGGCTTGGTCGAACCATCACCTTGCCCGAGGATGGGTGATCCAAGGCCACCGGGTGAGGATGAGAATGCTCATTTGAAGAAAGGGATCAAGTTTGGTTGTTTGCAAGAGTTCAAGATATGGTTGAGTGACTATGCCATTCGGAACCATAGGTCGTTCATTGTTGGTCATTCCAACAAAAAATTGCGCTACACCATCAAATGTGACAAAGAAGGTTGCCCATGGAAGGTCCATGGAAAAAAGATCAAGGAAACCGGGCAATGGGAGTTGAAGAGTTGTGTGGCCACCCACAAGTGCATACCGCCGGAGAAAGCGGACCGAAGCAAGGGACACCGCCAACTCACGTCCGAGTATCTAGGCTATAAATTGTTGAATGAGATATCCCATGATCCAACCGTGAAGGTGAAGTTCCTCATGAGTTCGGTCTTCGAACGATTCGGGTACCCGGTCAAGTATGGAAAGGCGTGGATGGCCAAGGCAAACGCTATAAGGATGTTGCATGGTGATTATGTCGCCGCATACAACATTCTTCCGAGTCATTGCTCATCGGAACCCGGGCATGCGCCATAGGGTCGAGTCAATCGAGGGAGTGTTTCATCGAGCTTTTTGGAGCTTTGGGCAATGCATCGATGCATTTAGGCATTGCCGCCCCATGTTGTCAATTGATGGCACGTTCTTGACCGGAAAGTACAAGGGCACGTTGATGGTAGCAATGGCCCACTCGTCCAATGACAATGTGTTGCCGGTGGCATTTGCGTTGGTGCCTTCCGAGCACGATGATAATTGGGAGTGGTTTATGGATCATGTGAGGACGAAGGTGATTGGCCCCAAAAGAGAGGTGTGCATCATAACGGATCGCCATCATGGGATTCTCAAAGCAATAGAAGTTGACATTCCAGGCTATCCAAAGCTCCAACACCGTTCGTGCATGAGGCATTTCGTGGCAAACTTTTACCGTGCATGCAAGAGTAAGGAGTTTTGCAAAGATCTTACCCATGTTTGTGTAGCATTCAACACCGACACATTCCAAAGCTGCTATGATAAGCTATTCAAGGCGTTGGAGAAGAACAAAGGAGGGAGAGAATTTTTGACAAGGCATTTTCTGGAGAAGCATAAGTGGTCACGTGCTTACGACGAAGGAGGTTTCCGATACGGAGACATGGCAAGTAACATGGTGGAATGCTTCAACAATGTGCTCAAGGGTGTCCGTTCCTTGCCGGTCACTGCAATAGTGAAATATACCTTCTTCAAGCTCAACGAGTATTTTCTGAGGCATTCCAAAGAGACGGCCAAATGGATAGGTGAGAAAATGAAATTTCCCTTCAAAGTTGAGGATTGGTTGAAGCATCAAGCACGCAAGTCTTGGCGTCAACAAATCATTAGTTTCAATGAAAAAGAACAAATCTACCAAGTCAATGAGCCGGGTGGCACAACAAGGGACAGCATGACGTACGATGGAGTAGCATATGAGGTGCGCCTCAAGACCCGGTGGTGTCAGTGCGAGAGACCTCACAAGTATCATTGGCCTTTCTTGCATGTGATGACCGCCACAAGGTTCAGAAAATTGAAAGTTGCTACCTCTTGAGCACTGCGTTGGTTTTCCCTTGAAGAGGAAAGGGTGATGCAGTAAAGTAGCGTAAGTATTTCCCTCAGTTTTTGAGAACCAAGGTATCAATCCAGTAGGAGGCCACGCTCAAGTCCCACGCACCTACACAAACAAATAAGAACCTCGCAACCAACGCGATAAAGGGGTTGTCAATCCCTTCACGGTCACTTACGAGAGTGAGATCTGATAGAGATGATACGATAATTTTTTGGTATTTTTATGATAAAGAATAAAAGTAAAGAAAGCAAAATAAACGGTAATAGAAATAGCTTGTTGACGGAAGATTAATATGATGCAAGATAGACCTGGGGGCCATAGGTTTCACTAGTGGCTTCTCTCAAGATAGCATAAGTATTGCGGTGGGTGAACAAATTACTGTCGAGCAATTGATAGAATTGAGCATAGTTATGAGAATATCTAGGTATGATCATGTATATAGGCATCACGTCCGTGACAAGTAGACCGACTCCTGCCTGCATCTACTACTATTACTCCACACATCGACCGCTATCCAGCATGCATCTAGAGTATTAAGTTCATAAGAACGGAGTAACGCTTTAAGCAAGATGACATGATGTAGAGGGATAAACTCATGCAATATGATATAAACCCCATCTTTTTATCCTCGATGGCAACAATACAATACGTGTCGTTTCCCTTGCTATCACTGGGATCGAGCACCGCAAGATTGAACCCAAAACTAAGCACTTCTCCCATTGCAAGAAAGATCAATCTAGTAGGCCAAACCAAACGGATAATTCGAAGAGACTTGCAAAGATAACCAATCATACATAAAAGAATTCATATATGATTCAAATATTGTTCATAGATAATCTTGATCATAAACCCACAATTCATCGGATCTCGACAAACACACCGCAAAAGAAGAGTTACATCGCATAGATCTCCAAGAGAATCGAGGAGAACTTTGTATTGAGATCCAAAGAGAGTGAAGAAGCCATCTAGCTAATAACTATGGACCCGAAGGTCTGAGGTAAACTACTCACACATCATCGTAGAGGCTATGGTGTTGATGTAGAAGCCCTCCATGATCGATGCCCCCTCCGGCAGGACGCCGGAAAAGGCCCCAAGATGGGATCTCACGGGTACAGAAGGTTGCGGCAGTGGAATTAGGTTTTCGTGGTGCTCCTCGATGGTTTGGGGGTACGTAGGTATATATAGGAGGAAGAAGTAGGTCGGTGGAGCCACGAGGGGCCCACGAGGGTGGAGGGCGTGCCCAGGGGGGTAGGCGCGCCCCCTGCCTCGTGGCTTCCTCGCCAGTTGCTTGACGTCCACTCCAAGTCCTCTGGATCACGTTTGTTCCAAAAATCACATTCCCGAAGGTTTCATTCCATTTGGACTCCGTTTGATATTCTTTTTCTGCGAAACACTGAAATAGGCAAAAAAACAACAATTTGGGCTGGGCCTCCGGTTAATAAGTTAGTCCCAAAAATAATATAAAAGTGTATAAATAAGCCCATTAAACATCCAAAACAGAATATATAATAGCATGGAACAATCGAAAATTATAGATACGTTGGAGACGTATCAAGCATCCCCAAGCTTAATTCCTGCTCGTCCTCGAGTAGGTAAATGATAAAAACAGAATTTTTGATGTGGAATGCTACCTAGCATATTCCTTAATGTAATTTTCTCTATTGTGGCATGAATGTTCAGATCCAAAAGATTCAAGATAAAAGTTCAATATTGACATGAAAATAATAATACTTCAAGCATACTAATAAAGCAATCATGTCTTCTCAAAATAACATGCCAAAGAAAGTTATCCCTACAAAATCATATAGTCTGGCTAAGCTCTATCTTCATCACATAAAGTATTTAATCATGCACAACCCCGATGACAAGCCAAGCAATTGTTTCATACTTTTAATGTTCTCAAACTTTTTAATCTTCACGCAATACATGAGCGTGAGCCATGGATATAGCACTATAGGTGGAATAGAATGGTGGTTGTGGAAAAGACAAAAAGGAGAAGATAGTCTCACATCAACTAGGCGTATCAACGGGCTATGGAGATGCCCATTAATAGATATCAATGTGAGCGAGTAGGGATTGCCATGCAACGGATGCACTAGAGCTATAAGTGTATGAAAGCTCAACAAAAGAAACTAAGTGGGTGTGCATCCAACTTGCTTGCTCACGAAGACCTAGGGCATTTTGAGGAAGCCCATCATTGGAATATACAAGCTGAAAGGATCAATATAGTTGACTAGAAGGGGGGTGAATAGGCAACTAACAATTTTTAGCTTTTCTTTACCAATTTAAACTTTGCATCAAAGTAGGTTGTCTAGATATGCAACTAAGTGAGCAACATATATGATGCAATGACAACAAGCACACAAGCAAGCAAGGGATTTAACACAAGTAAGCTTGCGAAAGTAAAGGGACGAGATAACCAAGGGTGGAGCCGGTGAAGATGAGGATGTGTTACCGAAGTTCCTTCCTTTTGAGGGGAAGTACGTCTCCGTTGGAGCGGTGTGGAGGCACAATGCTCCCCAAGAAGCCACTAGGGCCACCGTATTCTCCTCACGCCCTCACACAATGTGAGATGCCGTGATTCCACTATTGGTGCCCTTGAAGGCGGCGACCGGACCTTTACAAACAAGGTTGGGGCAATCTCCACAACTTTATTGGAGGCTCCCAACGACACCACAAAGCTTCACCACAATGGAATATGGCTCCGCGGTGACCTCAACCGTCTAGGGTGCTCAAACACCCAAGAGTAACAAGATCCGCTAGGGATAAGTGGGGGGAATCAAATTTCTCTTGGTGGAAGTGTAGATCGGGGCCTTCTCAACCAATCCCGAGCAAATCAACAAGTTTGATTGGCTAGGGAGAGAGATCGGGCAAAAATGGAGCTTGGAGAAACAATGGAGCTTTTGGGGGAAGAGGTAGGTCAACTACGGGGAAGAAGACCTCCTTATATAGTGGGGGGAACAATCCAACTGTTACCCCCCAAAACAGCCCCGCAGGGGCGGTACTACCCCAGGAGGCAGCGGTACTACCGCTGAGCACAGTGGTACTACCGCACCCCCGGGCGGTACTACCGCGGAGTTTGGAGGGCAGGAGAGATACGGGCCCGAGCGGTACTGCCGCGGTGGTAGGGCGGTACTACCGCTCATGAGCGGCACTGCTGCTCTACTGCCGCTGCAAAGTACCGCACAATCCGACACGAAAAATGACCCCTCGAGTCGACGCGGTAGGGGCCTGGTACCGCAGCGGTACTACTGCTGAGGACCCACCGGCGGTACTACCGCTGTGGAGCGGTACTGCCGCCTGTGACCCCTAAGCGATACTACCGCTGGGTACCGCGGTACTACCACTGGGACCAGACTCGGCCCAAAGAAGGGGGAAAGAGACCTCCAAAGAAGCGGAAAGGTTCAGAGGGTGTAAAGAGGATGTGTACGTGTTGATTCCACCCTAGCCTTACCAAAACGGACCCCCTCTTGATAGTACGGTGACTCCTACGAAACTAGTTCACCAGAAAAGAATCGAAAGAGCTACACCGTCTTGAATGACACTCTGAGGGGAAAGAAATCGTCTCGTGCCAAATGATGAATCTCTGAAATGCTCAAAGCACACGATTAGTCCGCAAACATGTTGTCATCAATTACCAAAACTACATCTAGAGAGATATGCCTTAACAATCTCCCCTTTTTTGGTGGATTGATGACAAGCAGGGATTTGCACAAGGATATATTATGAAAGTAAAGATACTTAGAACTAAAAAATATAGACGGGCTCCCCCTGAATGTGTGCACCTAGTTAGTAGAGCCTTTGGAATGTAGGACACACACATTAGGATCAACACTCCCCCTATATTTTATAGTCCAACAACCTAAGCATAGGATACATGAGAGCAGGTAATATAACAGGATAGACAAGCAACTCAAGAGATACCAAAGTACTAGAAAGACATAGATAAAGATAAGGTAGCATATGTCTTACACCATATATCTGGAACTTAGGTCTCATTGGCACACAACCAAACAAGGCAAATGGCGAGAAAACACAACGACACAACAAAGAAAACGACGACACCATAAAGCACACCATAAAGCACAAATCCGACACACACATTAGGATCAACACTCCCCCTATATTTTATAGTCCAACAACCTAAGCATAGGATACATGAGAGCAGGTAATATAACATGATAGACAAGCAACTCAAGAGATACCAAAGTACTAGAAAGACATAGATAAAGATAATGTAGCATATGTCTTACACCATATATCTGGAACTTAGGTCTCACTGGCACACAACCAAACAAGGCAAATGGCGAGAAAACACAACGACACAACAAAGAAAACGACGACACCATAAAGCACACCATAAAGCACAAATCCCAACAAATCCCTAAGCTCTCTCCCCCTTTGGCATCGAGACACCAAAAGGGCAAAGAGCGACGCTACGGCTCCAGGTGAAGGCAAACTGAGGAGCTCTCTCATCACATCCTGGCAGGGTCATCTGCACTGCCATCCTCAGTCGGAAACTGCTCGGTGTCAGAATCGGTCCACGGATAGTGCTGCTGAATCCACTCCTCTTCCTCAGTGATCTGGCCCTCAGACCCACTGACAACGGCCGCACCCAGCTCTTCTGCATGGAGTCTCGTGGTTAGTACATGACCCAGCCAAGGCCCCAAAGACTAGACACAAAAGGCTTAGCTCAAAAAGAAAATAAAAACAAACGGCAAGAAGAGAGAGCAAACACAAAGCAACAAAAACACCAGCAAGAGGACAAGAAACACACACCTCTTCAAGAGAGGGCGGTGGCCGAGGCCACCTATGTTTGAGTCAATTGGTATGGCACCGCGAAGAATTATCCTTGGGCCCATGACCAAAACTCGTCTTTGAAGCACAAGTACCATCAAAAATGGCTAATGTGAAAGAGTTGATCAATTTATGCATAATAAGGGGAGGGAGAGTTCATTAAGAGAACAACACTCCCCCTATGTCCATGCCTACACCTAAACAAGATAACAATTTGAGTATGGTGGGGAGTGCAAGTTTTCAAGCAACATTGCTCTAATCAATGATATTTAGCTCATGCCTTAACTCGCGAAATCTTGCTTCATCCAACGGCTTCGTGAAAATATCTGCAAGGTTATCATGAGTGTTGACATAGTTGAGCTCGATCTCCCCTCGCCTAATATGATCCCGAATGAAGTGATACTGAATCTCAATATGCTTCGTCTTGAAGTGTTGCACCGGGTTGAGAGAAATCTTGATGGCACTTTCATTGTCACACCAAAGAGGCACTTTGTCACAAATGACACCGTAATCCTTTAAAGTTTGCCTCATCCATACGAGTTGTGCACAACAACTGCCGGCCGCCACATACTCCGCTTCGGTGGACGAGAGAGACACACAACTTTGCTTTTTAGAAGACTAACTTACCAAAGAGCAACCAAGGAATTGGCACCCTCCGGAAGTGGACTTCCTATCCACTTTGTCTCCCGCCCAATCGGAGTCCGAATACCCTACAAGCTTGAAGTTTGCTCCTCTTGGGTACCATAAGCCAAAGTTTGGGGTATGAGCCAAATACCGAAAGATTCGCTTGACCGCCACAAAGTGGCTTTCCTTAGGTGCGGCTTGAAAATGTGCACAAATTCCCACACTCAACATGATATCCGGTCTAGATGCACAAAGGTAAAGTAAGGAACCAATCATGGAGCGATATACCTTTTGATCCACCGCTTTACCATTGGGATCGATGTCAAGTTGGCACTTGGTGGGCATTGGAGTGGACGCCGGCTTGACATCACTTAGCTTGAATCTCTTGAGCATGTATTGAGTGTATTTGGCTTGGTTGATGAAGGTTCCTTCTCTTCTTTGCTTTACTTCAAAACCGAGAAAGAACTTCAACTCTCCCATGGAAGACATCTTGAACTTTGAGGTTATGAGTGCGGCAAATTCCTCATTGAAAGCTTTGTTAGGGGAACCAAAGATAATGTCATCAACATATAGTTGGCACACAAACAACTCCCCTTTGACCTTCTTAGTAAAAAGAGTGGGGTCGATTAGCCCAACTTCAAACCCACGATCTTGTAACAACTCGGTAAGATGGTCATACCACACACGTGGGGCTTGCTTAAGGCCATAGAGTGCCTTATCGAGTTGATACACATGATCGGGAAAGTAGGGATCCTCGAACCCGGGGGGTTGCTTGACATAAACCAACTCATTAATAGGACCATTAAGAAAAGCACTCTTCACATCCATTTGTTGCAACTTAAAGTTGTGATGAGAAGCATAAGCAATCAACAAAGGAATAGATTCAAGGCGAGCAACGAGAGCAAAGGTTTCACCGTAGTCGATACCCTCGACTTGGGAGTAGCCTTGTGCCACCAATCGTGCCTTGTTGCGGATGATGGTCCCATGAGCATCTTGCTTGTTCTTGAATATCCACTTGGTTCCAATGACATTGTGGTTCCCCGTTGGCCTTGGCACTAATCTCCACACCTTGTTGTACTCGAAGTTGTTGAGTTCTTCATGCATGGCATTGAGCCAATCCGGGTCTTCGAGTGCTTCATATACCTTTTGGGGTTCCACAGAAGAGACAAACGCGTGATGTTCACAATAGTTTGCCAATTGTCTACGAGTGCTTACCCCCTTTTGAATGCTTCCAAGCACATTCTTCATGAGATGACCCTTGGTGGAGAGCTTGGAAGCAATCTTGGCGGCACGACACTCCAATTCCTCCTCGGTGGTGAGTTGAGGAGCGGTCACTTGATCATCTTGAGCGCCGTCTTGAGCTTGTTCTTGATCTTGAACTTGCTCGGAGGAGAGAACTTGACCTTGGGCATCACTTGGTGTGTCACCACCGTCTTGAGGATGATCTTGCCCTTGGTCTTGTTCATGAGGTTGAGGGCCTTCACTTTGTTTTTCGGAAGCGTGTGGGCCTTGGGTTGGTGATGGCTCCACTTGAGTGGAGCATTGTCCTTCTCCTTCTGCCACAAGGGGTTCCTCAATGGGTAGGATAAAACCAACACCCATTCTTCTTATGGCTTGAGGAGGAATTTCATCACCTACATCACAAGTGCCACTTTGCTCCACTTGGGAGCCGTTATTCTCATCAAACTCCACGTTACACGTCTCCTCAATAAGTCCCGTGGATTTATTGAGGACACGGTAAGCATGAGAGTTTGTAGCATAACCAACAAATATGCCCTCATAAGCTCTAGCCTCAAATTTAGACAACCGAACACCTTTCTTGAGAATCAAACACTTACACCCGAACACCCGAAAGTACTTGAGGTTGGGCTTGTTACCGGTGAGTATCTCATATGGAGTCTTGTTCAAGCCCTTGCGGAGGTAGAGCCGATTGGATGCATGACACGCATGAAGGAAATATGCCCTAGAGGCAAAAATAAAGTTATTATTTATTTCCTTATATCATGATAAATGTTTATTATTCATGCTAGAATTGTATTAACCGGAAACATAATACTTGTGTGAATACATAGACAAACAGAGTGTCACTAGTATGCCTCTACTTGACTAGCTCGTTGATCAAAGATGGTTATGTTTCCTAGCCATAGACATGAGTTGTCATTTGATTAACGGGATCACATCATTAGGAGAATGATGTGATTGACTTGACCCATTCCGTTAGCTAAGCACACGATCGTTTGGTATTCTGCTATTGCTTTCTTCATGACTTATACATGTTCCTATAACTATGAGATTATGCAACTCCCGTTTACCAGAGGAACACTTTGTGTGTTACCAAACGTCACAACGTAACTGGGTGATTATAAAGGTGCTCTACAGGTGTCTCCGAAGGTACTTGTTGGGTTGGCGTATTTCGAGATTAGGATTTGTCACTCCGATTGTCGGAGAGGTATCTCTGGGCCCACTCAGTAATACACATCACTATAAGACTTGCAAGCATTGTGACTAATGAGTTAGTTGCGGGATGATGTATTACGGAATGAGTAAAGAGACTTGCCGGTAACGAGATTGAACTAGGTATCGAGATACCGACAATCGAATCTCGGGCAAGTAACATACCGATGACAAAGGGAACAACGTATGTTGTTATGCGGTCTGACCGATAAAGATCTTCGTAGAATATGTAGGAACCAATATGAGCATCCAGGTTCCGCTATTGGTTATTGACCGGAGAGGTGTCTCGGTCATGTCTACATAGTTCTTGAACCCGTAGGGTCCGCACGCTTAACGTTACGATGATAGTTATATTATGAGTTTATATGTTTTGATGTACCGAAGGTTGTTCGGAGTCCCGGATGTGATCACGGACATGATGAGGAGTCTCGAAATGGTCGAGCCATAAAGATTGATATATTGGAAGCCTATGTTTGGACATCGGAAGTGTTCCGGGTGAAATCGGGATTTTTCCGGAGTACCGGGAGGTTACCGGAACCCCCCGGTAACTTAATGGGCCTTAGTGGGCCTAGGTGGAAGAGAGGAGAGGAGGCCAGGGCAGGGCCGCGCGCCCCTCCCCCCAGTCCGAATAGGACATGGAGAGGGGGGCGGCGCCCCCCCTTCCTTCCTCCCCTCCACCTTTCCGCCTTCCTCTCCTAGTCCAACATGGAAAAGGGGGGGAGTCCTACTCCCGGTAGGAGTAGGACTCCTCCTGGCGCGCCTCTCCTCCTTGGCCGGCGGCCTCCCCCTTGCTCCTTTATATACGGGGGCAGGGGGGCACCTCTAGACACACAATTGATCAACGATCTTTTAGCCGTGTGCGGTGCCCCCCTCCACCATATTACACCTCGATAATATCGTAGCGGTGCTTAGGCGAAGCCCTGCGTCGGTAGAACATCATCATCGTCACCACGCCGTCGTGCTGACGAAACTCTCCCTCAACACTCGGCTGGATCGGAGTTCGAGGAATGTCATCGAGCTGAACGTGTGCTGAACTCGGAGGTGCCGTGCGTTCGGTACTTGATCGGTCGGATCGTGAAGACGTACGACTACATCAACCGCGTTGTGTTAACGCTTCCGCTTTCGGTCTATGAGGGTACGTGGACAACACTCTCCCCTCTCGTTGCTATGCATTACCATGATCTTGCGTGTGCGTAGGAATTTTTTTGAAATTACTACGTTCCCCAACAGTGGCATCCGAGCCAGGTTTTATGCGTTGATGTTATGCACGAGTAGAACACAAGTGAGTTGTGGGCGATATAAGTCATACTGCGTACCAGCATGTCATACTTTGGTTCAGCGGTATTGTGAGATGAAGCGGCCCGGACCAACATTACGCGTACGCTTACGCGAGACCGGTTTCACCGTTGCGAGCACTCGTTGCTTAAAGGTGACTGGCGGGTGTCTGTCTCTCTCACTTTAGTTGAATCAAGTGTGGCTACGCCCGGTCCTTGCGAAGGTTAAAACAGCACCAACTTGACAAACTATCGTTGTGCTTTTGATGCGTAGGTAAGAACGGTTCTTGCTAAGCCCGTAGCAGCCACGTAAAACTTGCAACAACAAAGTAGAGGACGTCTAACTTGTTTTTGCAGAGCATGTTGTGATGTGATATGGTCAAAGCATGATGCTAAATTTATTGTATGAGATGATCATGTTTTGTAACCGAGTTATCGGCAACTGGCAGGAGCCATATGGTTGTCGCTTTATTGTATGCAATGCAATCGCCATGTAATTGTTTTACTTTATCACTAAGCGGTAGCGATAGTCGTAAAAGCAATAGTTGGCGAGACGACAACGATACTACGATGGAGATCAAGGTGTCGCGTTGGTGACGATGGTGATCATGACGGTGCTTCGGAGATGGATATCACAAGCACAAGATGATGATGGCCATATCATATCACTTATATTGATTGCATGTGATGTTTATCTTTTATGCATCTTATCTTGCTTTGATTGACGGTAGCATTATAAGATGATCTCTCACTAAAATTTCAAGATAAAAGTGTTCTCCCTGAGTATGCACCGTTGCGAAAGTTCTTCGTGCTGAGACACCACGTGATGATCGGGTGTGATAGGCTCTACGTTCAAATACAACGGGTGCAAAACAGTTGCACACGCAGAATACTCAGGTTAAACTTGACGAGCCTAGCATATGCAGATATGGCCTCGGAGCACGGAGACCGAAAGGTCGAGCGTGAATCATAAGTAGATATGATCAACATAGTGATGTTCACCATTGAAACTACTCCATCTCACGTGATGATCGGACATGGTTTAGTTGATTTGGATCACGTGATCACTTAGAGGATTAGAGAGATGTCTATCTAAGTGGGAGTTCTTAAGTAATATGATTAATTGAACTTGAATTTATCATGAACTTAGTACCTGGTAGTATTAGCATATCTATGTTGTAGATCAATAGCTCGCGTTGTTGCTCGCCGTTTATGTTTTGGTATGTTCCTAGAGAAAAACTAAGTTGAAAGATGTTAGTAGCAATGATGCTGATTGGATCCGTGATCTGAGGTTTATCCTCATTGCTGCACAGAAGAATTATGTCCTTGATGCACCGCTAGGTGACAGACCTATTGCAGGAGCAGATGCAGACGTTATGAATGTTTGGCTAGCTCAATATGATGACTACTTGATAGTTTAGTGCACCATGCTTAACGGCTTAGAATCGGGACTTCAAAGACGTTTTGAACGTCATGGACCATATGAGATGTTCCAGGAGTTGAAGTTAATATTTCAAGCAAATACCCGAGTTGAGAGATATGAAGTCTCCAACAAAGTTCTATCGCTAAAAGATGGAGGAGAATAGCTCAAGCAGTGAGCATGTGCTTAGATTGTCTGGTTACTACAATCGCTTGAATCAAGTGGGAGTTAATCTTCCAGATAAAATAGTGATTGAGAGAATTCTCTAGTCACCATCACCAAGTTAGTAGAACTTCGTGATGAACTATAGTATGCAAGGGATGACGAAAGTAATTCCCGAGCTCTTTGCAATGCTGAAATCGACGAAGGTAGAAATCAAGAAAGAGCATCAAGTGTTGATGGTTGACGAGACCACTAGTTTCAAGAAAAGGGCAAAGGGAAGAAGGGGAACTTCAAGAAGAACGGCAAGCAAGTTGCTACTCAAGTGAAGAAGCCTAAGTCTGGTCCTAAGCCTGAGACTAAGTGCTTCTACTGCAAAGGGACTAGTCACTGGAAGCGGAACTACCCCAAGTATTTGGTGGATAAGAAGGATGGCAAAATGAACAAAGGTATATTTGATATACAGATTATTGATGTGTATTTTACTAGTGTTCGTAGCAACCCCTCGGTATTTGATACTGGTTCAGTTGCTAAAGAGTAGTAACTCGAAAAGGGAGTTGCATAATGAACAGAAACTAGTTAAGGATGAAGTGACGATGTGTATTGGAAGTGGTTCCAAGATTGATATGATCATCATCGCACACTCCCTATACTTTCGGGATTAGTGTTGAACCTAAATAAGTGTTATTTGTTGTTTGCGTTGAGCATGAATATGATTTGATCATGTTTATTGCAATACGGTTATTCATTTAAGTTAGAGAATAACTGTTGTTCTGTTTACATGAATAAAACCTTATATGGTTACACACCCAATGAAAATGGTTTGTTGGATCTCGATCGTAGTGATACACATATTCATAATATTGAAGCCAAAAGATGCAAAGTTAATAATGATAGTGCAACTTATTTGTGGCACTGCCGTTTAGGTCATATTGGTGTAAAGCGCATGAAGAAACTCCATGCTGATGGGCTTTGGGATCACTTGATTATGAATCACTTGATCCTTGCGAACCATGCCTTATGGGCAAGATGACTAAGACTCCGTTCTCCGGAACAATGGAGCGAGCAACTGACTTATTGGAAATAATACATACTGATGTATGCGATCCGATGAGTGTTGAGGCTCGCGGCGGGTATCGTTATTTTCTGACCTTCACAGATGATTTGAGCAGATATGGGTATATCTACTTGATGAAACATAAGTCTGAAACATTTGAAAGGTTCAAAGAATTTCAGAGTGAAGTGGAAAATCATCGTGACAAGAAAATAAGGTTTCTATGATCTGATCGCGGAGACAAATATTTGAGTTACGAGTTTGGTCTTCAATTAAAACAATGTGGAATAGTTTCACAAATTCGTGCCACCTGGAACACTACAGCATAATGGTGTGTCCGAACGTCATAACCGTACTTTATTGGATATAGTGCAATCTATGATGTTTCTTACCGATTTACCACTATCATTTTGGGGTTATGCATTAAAGACAGCTGCATCCACGTTAAAAAGGGCACCGTCTAAGTCCGTTGAGACGACACAATATGAATTGTGGTTTGGCAAGAAACCAAAGTTGTCGTTTCTTAAAGTTTGGGGTTGCGATGCTTATGTGAAAAAGTTTCAACATGATAAGCTTGAACCCAAATCGGAGAAATGCGTCTTCATAGGATACCCAAAGGTGACTATTGGGTATATCTTCTATCACAGATCCGAAGGCAAATTCGTTGCTAAGAATGGATCCTTTCTAGAGAAGGAGTTTCTCTCGAAAGAAGTGAGTGGGAGGAAAGTAGAACTTGATGAGGTAATTGTACCTGCTCCCTTATTGGAAAGTAGTTCATCGTAGAAACCAGTTTCTGTGACGCCTATACCAATTAATGAGGAAGTTAATGATGATGATCATGGAACTTCAGATCAAGTTATTACTGAACCTCGTAGGTCAACCAGAGTAAGATCCGCACCAGAGTGGTATGGTAATCCTGTTCTGGAGGTTATGTTACTAGACCATGACGAACCTACGAACTATGAAGAAGCGATGGTGAGCCCAGATTCCGCAAAATGGCTTGAGGCCATGAAATCCGAGATGGGATCCATGTATGAGAACAAAGTATGGACTTTGGTTGACTTGCCCGATGATCGGCAAGCCACTGAAAATAAATGGATCTTCAAGAAGAAGACTGACGCTGATGGTAATGTTACTATCTATAAAGCTCGACTTGTTGCGAAAGGTTTTCGACAAGTTCAAGGGATTGACTACGATGAGACCTTCTCACCCGTAGCGATGCTTAAGTCTGTCCGAATCATGTTAGCAATTGCCGCATTTTATGATTATGAAATTTGGCAAATGGATGTCAAAACTGCATTCCTGAATGGATTTCTGGAAGAAGAATTGTATATGATGCAACCGGAAGGTTTTGTCGATCCAAAGGGAACTAACAAAGTGTGCAAGTTCTAGCGATCCATTTATGGACTGGTGCAAGCCTCTCGGAGTTGGAATAAACGCTTTGATAGTGTGATCAAAGCATTTGGTTTTGTACAGACTTTTGGAGAAGCCTGTATTTACAAGAAAGTGAGTGGGAGCACTACAGCATTTCTGATAAGTATATGTGAATGACATATTGTTGATCAGAAATAATGTAGAATTATTCTGCAAAGCATAAAGGAGTGTTTGAAAGGAGTTTTTCAAAGAAAGACCTCGGTGAAGCTGCTTACATATTGAGCATCAAGATCTATAGAGATAGATCAAGACGCTTGATAAGTTTTTTCAATGAGTACATACCTTAACAAGATTTTGAAGTAGTTCCAAATGGAACAGTCAAAGAAAGAGTTCTTGCCTGTATTGCAAGGTGTGAAGTTGAGTAAGACTCAAAGCCCGACCACGGCAGAAGATAGAAAGAGAATGAAAGTCATTCCCTATGCCTCAGCCATAGATTCTATAAAGTATGCCATGCTGTGTACCAGACCTATTGTATACCCTGCACTATTTAGCAAGGGAGAACAATAGTGATCTAGGAGTAGATCACTTGACAACGGTCAAAATTATCCTTAGTGGAATAAGGATATTTTTCTCGATTATGGAGGTGACAAAAAGGTTCGTCGTAAAGGGTTACGTCGATGCAAGTTTTGACACTGATCTGGATGACTCTAAGTCTCGATCTAGATACATATTGAAAGTGGGAGCTATTAGCTAGAGTAGCTCAGTGCAGAGCATTGTAGACATAGAAATTTGCAAAATACTAACGGATCTGAATTTGGCAGACCCATTGACTAAACTTCTCTCACAAGCAAAACATGATCACACCTTAGTAATCTTTGGGTATTAAATCACATAAATGATGTGAACTAGACTACTGACTCTAGTAAACCTTTTGAGTGTTGGTCACATGGCGATGTGAACTATGGGTGTTAATCACATGGTGATGTGAACTATTGTTGTTAAATCACATGGCAACGTGAGCTAGATTATTGACTCTAGTGCAAGTGGGAGACTGAAGGAAATATGCCCTAGAGGCAATAATAAAGTTATTATTTATTTCCTTATATCATGATAAATGTTTATTATTCATGCTAGAATTGTATTAACCGGAAACATAATACTTGTGTGAATACATAGACAAACAGAGTGTCACTAGTATGCCTCTACTTGACTAGCTCGTTGATCAAAGATGGTTATGTTTCCTAGCCATAGACATGAGTTGTCATTTGATTAATGGGATCACATCATTAGGAGAATGATGTGATTGACTTGACCCATTCCGTTAGCTTAGCACACGATCGTTTGGTATTCTGCTATTGCTTTCTTCATGACTTATACATGTTCCTATGACTATGAGATTATGCAACTCTCGTTTACCGGAGGAACACTTTGTATGTTACCAAACGTCACAACGTAACTGGGTGATTATAAAGGTGCTCTACAGGTGTCTCCGAAGGTACTTGTTGCGTTGGCGTATTTCGAGATTAGGATTTGTCACTCCGATTGTCGGAGAGGTATCTCTAGGCCCACTCAGTAATACACATCACTATAAGACTTGCAAGCATTGTGACTAATGAGTTAGTTGCGGGATGATGTATTACGGAACGAGTAAAGAGACTTGCCGGTAACGAGATTGAACTAGGTATCGAGATACCGACGATCGAATCTCGGGCAAGTAACATACCGATGACAAAGGGAACAACGTATGTTGTTATGCGGTCTGACCGATAAAGATCTTCGTAGAATATGTAGGAACCAATATGAGCATCCAGGTTCCGCTATTGGTTATTGACCGGAGAGGTGTCTCGGTCATGTCTACATAGTTCTCGAACCCGTAGGGTCCGCACGCTTAACGTTACGATGACAGTTATATTATGAGTTTATATGTTTTGATGTACCGAAGGTTGTTCGGAGTCCCTGGTGTGATCACGGACATGACGAGGAGTCTCGAAATGGTCGAGACATAAGATTGATATATTGGAAGCCTATGTTTGGACATCGGAAGTGTTCCGGGTGAAATCGGGATTTTTCCGGAGTACCGGGAGGTTACCGGAACCCCCCGGTAACTTAATGGGCCTTAGTGGGCCTAGGTGGAAGAGAGGAGAGGAGGCCAGGGCAGGGCCGCGCGCCCCTCCCCCCAGTCCGAATAGGACAAGGAGAGGGGGGCGGCGCCCCCCCTTCCTTCCTCCCCTCCACCTTTTCCCCCTTCCTCTCCTAGTCCAACATGGAAAAGGGGGGGAGTCCTACTCCCGGTAGGAGTAGGACTCCTCCTGGCGCACCTCTCCTCCTTGGCCGGCGGCCTTCCCCTTGCTCCTTTATATACGGGGGCAGGGGGCACCTCTAGACACACAATTGATCAACGATCTTTTAGCCGTGTGCGGTGCCCCCCTCCACCATATTACACCTCGATAATATCGTAGCGGTGCTTAGGCGAAGCCCTGCGTCGGTAGAACATCATAATCGTCACCACGCCGTCGTGCTGACAAAACTCTCCCTCAACACTCGGCTGGATCGGAGTTCGAGGAACGTCATCGAGCTGAACATGTGCTGAACTCGGAGGTGTCGTGCGTTCGGTACTTGATCGGTCGGATCGTGAAGACGTATGACTACATCAACCGCGTTGTGTTAACGCTTCCGCTTTTGGTCTACGAGGGTACGTGGACAACACTCTCCCCTCTCGTTGCTATGCATCACCATGATCTTGCGTGTGCGTAGGAATTTTTTTGAAATTACTACGTTCCCCAACAACGCGGTGTTGATGGCTTCGGCCCAAATGTTGTATGGATACTTGAACTCCGCCATCATGGTCCTTGCGTCATCCATCAACGTCCGGTTCTTCCTCTCCGCAACACCGTTTTGTTAAGGGGTGTAAGGTGCGGAATATTGATGCTTGATCCCCTCATCACTAAGAAACTCATCCAAGGTGTAGTTCTTGAACTCGGTGCCGTTGTCACTTCTTATTGTCAAGATCTTTGCATTGTGTTGACGTTGGGCTTCATTTGCAAAGTCAATGACGGTTTGTTGGGTCTCACTCTTCCTCTTGAAGAAATACACCCAAGTGTATCTTGAATAGTCATCCACAATCACCAAGCAATATTTTCTACCCCCAAGCCTATCAAAGGATGGAGGCCCAAAGAGATCCAAATGAAGGAGCTCCAAAGGCCTCTTCGAGTAAATGAGAGTCGTGGGAGGGTGAGCCTTCTCATGAAGCTTTCCTTCGATACAAGCACTGCAAGCACGATCTTTAGCAAAACTAACGTTCGTTAGTCCACGGACATGGTCCCCCTTGAGAAGACTTTGCAAAGATCTCATATTGACATGGGCTAAACGGCGATGCCAAAGCCATCCCATGTCAACTTTAGCCATTAGGCATGCCGCGGTCTTATTGGGTCGCTCCGAAAAGTTAATCACATAGAGACCGTTCTCGACATGCCCAACAAAGGCTACTTTAAGAGTCTTGCTCCACAAGAAAGCCATGGTATCAATATCAAAGAAGGTGGCAAAACCCATGATTGCTAGTTGACGAATGGAAAGTAAATTGTATGCAAGGGACTCAACAAGCATGACTTTCTCGATCGTGAGATCATGAGAAATGACTACTTTGCCGAGTCCCAATACCTTTGAAGACGAGGCATCACCCCACTCGACATTGGTGGGCATAGATGGAATCTTGTGCACGTCCACCACCAAGTCCTTGCTTCCGGTCATATGATTTGTAGCTCCACTATCGAGCAACCATGATCCCCCATCGGAAGCAAACACCTACAAGAGATCAATGCTTGGTTTTAGGTACCCATTTTGTAATGGGTCCTTTGATGTTAGTAACAAGGGTCTTAGGAACCCAAATAGACCATTCAATATACTCATGAGGAGAACCAACAAATTTGGCATAAACATGCCCATCACTAGCACGACATAACACATAAGAAGGACTAAAGTCGCCGGCTTTGTTGGAAGGGGTGGCATTGCCCTTCTTGACACCGCCACCCTTCGCATTGTTCTTCTTCTCCTTGGAAGCACCCTCTCCCTCCTTCACAAAAGTTTGCTTGAGAGGAGGAGGTCGTTTGGTCTTGTCATTCTTCTTATTATTCTTGGGCTTGGGTGCGAACCCAATCCCCTCCTTGGCCACAACTTCCTTTTGATTGCTCAAAAGGTCGTTGAGGTTCTTCTCACCTTGTATGCATGACACAAGGCCTTTCTCAAGATGCTCCTTCAACTTAGCATTCTCCTCAACAAGATGCACATGCTCACAACAAGGGTTAGTAGAATTTGCATTATCAATTAACACCATATGAGGAAAGGTAGCTTTCTCCTTAGTTAGCTTCACTTGGAGTTGATCATGAGACTCCTTGAGGTTAGCATGAACACCCTTCAAGACTTTGTGAGCCTTGTCGAGAATGTCAAACTCCTCTTTGAGTCTAGCAAGATCAACCCCAAGTTTTGCCTTCTCGGAGTTTAGCACACGAGACACAACAAGAGCATGATCAAGATCTTTCTTTAATTTAGCATGATCATCGTTGTATGACTCCTCAAGAGCCAAACGAAGACCACGCTCTTCGTCAAGAGCATTGGAAAGATCCGAAATCTCATCGGCATAGTCACGACCATGCCCCTCCATCTTAGAGATGGTATCTTCGTGAGCCTCGATCATGTCATTGGCTTCACCAAGTTGTTCCAAGAGAGCAACGAAGTGCTTCTTGGATTTACCCTTGAGTTTACCCATAAAGGTCTCAAACTCATTTTCCTCCACATTTGTCCCCTCATGTTCATCAATGCTATCCGTCGAAGAAGGATGATTAATGATGGTAGTTTTGATGTTGGGGGTTACCTTGTTGGTGGCTTTAGCCATGAGACACTTGGCGGTGATGTTCTCATTGGGTGAGTCGAAGAGAGACATCCGTGGAGTCATCGCAATGGCAACGGAGGCCATGGCAACCGACTCACCATCTTCATCATCGTCATCATCCTCATTGTACTCTTCTTGTACCACCAATGCCTTGGGAGGAGTCTTCTTGGTGAAGTTGCTCTTGTTGGGAATGACTTGGCCTTGTCCTTTCGAATGAGCTTGCCACCATTGTCTTCCCTCTTCTCGTAAGGGCACTCTGCAACAAAGTGGCTCACATTGCCACAATTGAAGCAAGTCCTCACTCGTTGCTTGCCCTTTGCGCCACTTGAATTGTTCTTGTTGAAGTTTGGCCTTGTGTTCTTCTTGCTCCAAAATTGCCTTGAAGCAAGAGCCATGTGTTCATGATAGGCATACTTCGTATCTTCGAGGTTGCTCTCTTCTTCTTCCTCTTCATCCTCTTCCTCCATACTAACCTTGGCCTTTAGAGCAAGGTTGGGCTTCTTTACTCTTTGAGAGCGAAGAACCGCATTGTCGGCGGTCTTGTCCAAGATGCTCATGGCAACGAACTCATCCAACACTTGACTTGAGGACAAGGTGTGGAAGTCCGGCCTTTGACGAATGACGGAGGACATGGCTTTGTGGTAGGGCATCATTGCCTTGAGGAATTTGCGCTTGATCCAATTGTCATCTGTGTCCTTACTTCCATGATCTCGGAGAGAGACCGCGAGTTTGGTTACTCTCCGAAAAAGCTCACGAGGTTCTTCATCTTCTTTCATTGCAAACTTGTCGGCCTCATCTTGCACCACTTCATAGTTGGAGCGTTGAATGCTTGCGCTTCCCCGATAGAGGGAAACAACTTGGAGCCAAGCATCTTTGGCCACGGTGTAGGGCCGGAGATGAGGAAAATCTTCGAGTGGGATTCCTTCTTGGATGATGAAGAGAGCATTCTCATTGAATTGATGATCCACAACTTCTCTAGGAGTGAAGTTACTTCGGTCATGCGGATAGAAACCTTCTTCAATGATTCTCCAAAGGTTAGTGTTCACATGATTTAAATGACGCTTAAAACGATAGACCCAAGAATCAAAATCTACATTCTTCTCAATCTTAGGGTCCGGTCTGGCATGATTCAAATGAGTGGAAGGGAGTGGTCCACCATAGACAAGTGGAGGTTCCACATGGGCAAAGATGCCGGTGCCATTTTTACCACTAGCAGAAGGAGCTTTCTCGCTAGTAGCTTCCCCTTTGTCGGAGGTAGCATCCGTCACCTTGTTGGCGGGATCACCCACACGGTGCGGTGGAAAGTTTAAGCCCTTCTAAGAATTTATTAAATATGCTTTCGACCTCTGTAGTCATGGAGGTTTTCAATGTGTCCAACGCCACATTGAATTCGTCACAAGAGACCGCGTTTCCCCCATCTCCCGTAGACGAGACCGGATTCACACCGGAGTGCTCCTCCACACCGTCTACGATGTCAACCATACTCTTCGGACGGTAAAGTCCTTAATAAAGAAACCTGGCTCTGATACCAATTGAAAGGATCGATATAGTGGACTAGAGGGGGGTGAATAGGCAACTAACAATTTTTAGCTTTTCTTTACCAATTTAAACTTTGCATCAAAGTAGGTTGTCTAGATATGCAACTAAGTGAGCAACCTATATGATGCAATGACAACAAGAACACAAGCAAGCAAGGGATTTAACACAAGTAAGCTTGCGAAAGTAAAGGGACGAGATAACCAAGGGTGGAGCCGGTGAAGACGAGGATGTGTTACCGAAGTTCCTTCCTTTTGAGGGGAAGTACGTCTCCGTTGGAGCGGTGTGGAGGCACAATGCTCCCCAAGAAGCCACTAGGGCCACCGTATTCTCCTCACGCCCTCACACAATGCGAGATGCCGTGATTCCACTATTGGTGCCCTTGAAGGCGGCGACCGGACCTTTACAAACAAGGTTGGTGCAATCTCCACAACTTAATTGGAGGCTCCCAACAACACCACAAAGCTTCACCACAATGGACTATGGCTCCGCGGTGACCTCAACCGTCTAGGGTGCTCAAACACCCAGGAGTAACAAGATCCGCTAGGGATAAGTGGGGGGAATCAAATTTCTCTTGGTGGAAGTGTAGATCGGGGCCTTCTCAACCAATCCCGAGCAAATAACCAAGTTTGATTGGCTAGGGAGAGAGATCGGGCGAAAATGGAGCTTGGAGCAACAATGGAGCTTTTGGGGGAAGAGGTAGGTCAACTACGGGGAAGAAGACCTCCTTATATAGTGGGGGGAACAATCCAACCGTTACCCCCCAAAACAGCCCCGCAGGGGCGGTACTACCGCAGGAGGCAGCGGTACTACCGCTGAGCACAGCAGTACTACCGCACCCCCGGGCGGTACTACCGCGGAGTTTGGAGGGCAGGAGAGATACGGGCCCGAGCGGTACTACCGCGGTGGTAGGGCGGTACTACCTCTCATGAGCGGCACTGCCGCTCTACTGCCGCTCAAAGTACCGCACAATCCGACACGAAAAATGACCCCTCGAGTCGACGCGGTAGGGGCCTGGTACCGCAGCGGTACTACTGCTGAGGACCCACCGGCGGTACTACCGCTGTGGAGCGGTACTGCCGCCTGTGACCCCTAAGCGGTACTACCGCTGGGTACCGCGGTACTACCGCTGGGACCAGACTCGGCCCAAAGAAGGGGGAAAGAGACCTCCAAAGAAGCGGAAAGGCTCAGAGGGTGTAAAGAGGATGTGTACGTGTTGATTCCACCCTAGCCTTACCAAAACGGACCCCCTCTTGATAGTACGGTGACTCCTACGAAACTAGTTCACCAGAAAAGAAGCGGAAGAGCTACACCGTCTTGAATGACACTCCGAGGGGAAAGAAATCGTCTCATGCCAAATGATGAATCTCTGAAATGCTCAAAGCAGACGATTAGTCCGCAAACATGTTGTCATCAATTACCAAAACTACATCTAGAGAGATATGCCTTAACACAAGCCAAGTTCTATAATGTTCCCACTAGCATATGAAAGTGACAACATAGGAGACTCTCTATCAATGAAGATCATGGTGTTACTTTGAAGCACAAGTGTGGTAAAAGGATAGTAACATTGTCGCTTCTCTCTTTTTCTCTCATTTTTTTATTTGGGCCTTTTCTCTCTCTTTTTATGGCCTCCTTTTTTTTCTTTTTTTTTCGTCCGGAGTCTCATCCCGACCTGTGAGGGAATCATAGTCTCCATCTTTCTTTCGTCACTTGGGACAATGCTCTAATAATGATGATCATCACACTTTCATTTACTTACAACTCAAGTATTACAACTCAATACTTAGAACAAAATATGACTCTATGTGAATGCCTCCGGCGGTGTACCGGGATGCGATGAATCAAGAGTGACATGTATGAAAGAATTATGAAGGTGGCTTTGCCACATATAAGATGTCAACTACATGATCATGCAAAGCAATATGACAATGATGGAGCGTGTCATAGTAAACGGAACGGTGGTAAGTTGCATGGCAATATATCTCGGAATGGCTATGGAAATGCCATGATAGGTAGGTATGGTGGCTGTTTTGAGGAAGCTAATGGTGGGTGTATGATACAGGCGAAAGGTGCGCGGTATTAGAGAGGCTAGCAATGGTGGAAGGGTGGGAGTGCGTATAATCCATGGACTCAACATTAGTCATAAAGAACTCATATACTTGTTGCAAAAATCTATTAGTTATGAAAAAAAAAGTATTACGCGCATGCTCCTAGGGGGATAGATTGGTAGGAAAATACCATCGCTCGTCCCCGATCGCCACTCATAAGGAAGACAATCAATAAATAAATCATGCTCCGGCTTCATCACATAACGGTTCACCATACGTGCATGCTACGGGAATCACAAACTTTAACAAAAGTATTTCTCAAATTCACAACTACTCAACTAGCATAACTCTAATATCACCATCTTCATATCTCAAAACAATTACCAAGTATCAAACTTCTCATAATATTCAATGCACTCTATATGAAAGTTTTTATTACACCTATCTTGGATGCTCATAACTTTAGGACTAAAATTTTAACCAAAGCAACTACCATGCTGTTCCAAAAGACTCTCAAAATAATATAAGTGAAGCATGAGAGATCAATAATTTCTATAAAATAAAACCACCGCCGTGCTCTAAAAGATATACGTGAAGCACTAGAGCAAAAACTATATAGCTCAAAAGATATAAGTGAAGCACATAGAGTATTCTAACAAATTCCGAATCATGTGTGTCTCTCTCAAAAGTTGTGTACAGCAAGGATGATTGTGGTAAACTAAAAAGAAAAGACTCAAATCATACAAGACGCTCCAAGCAAAACACATATCATGTGGTGAATAAAAATATAGCCCCAAGTAAAGTTACCGATAGACGAAGACGAAAGAGGGGATGCCTTCCGGGGCATCCCCAAGCTTAGGCTTTTGGTTGTCCTTGGATTTTACCTTGGGGTGCCTTGGGAATCCCCAAGCTTAGGCTCTTGCCAATCCTTGTTCCATAATCCATCAAATCTTTACCCAAGACTTGAAAACTTCACAACACAAAACTTAACAGAAAATCTCGTGAGCTCCGTTAGCGAAAGAAAACAAAACACAACTTCAAGGTACTGTAATGAACTTATTCTTTATTTATATTGGTGTTAAACCTACTTTATTCCAACTTCTCTCTGTTTTATAAACTCTTTTACTAGCCATAGATTCATCAAAATAAGCAAACAACACGCGAAAAACAGAATCTGCAAAAAACAGAACAGTCTGTAGTAATCTGTAACTAACGCAAACTTCTGGAACTCAGAAAAATCTACCAAAATAGGACGACCTAGATAATTTTTTTATTGATCTACTGCAATTGGAATCAGTATTTTATCTCGTTCTGGTGATTTTTAACAAATGTTTTCGTGAACAGAAAGTTTCTGGAATTTTCAGCAAGATCAAATAACTATCATCTAAGGAAGATCCTATAGGTTTAACTTGGCACAAACACTAATTAAAACATAAAAACAAATCTAACCAGAGGATATATGGATTATTTATTCCTATACAGAACCAAAAAAGCAAAAAAGTAAAATAAAATTGGGTTGCCTCCCAACAAGCGCTATCGTTTAACGCCCCTAGCTAGGCATAAAAGCGAGGATAGATCTAGGTATTGCCATCTTTGGTAGGCAATCCATAAGTGGCTCTCATAATAGATTCATATGGTAATTTAATTTTCTTTCTAGGAAAGTGTTCCATGCCTTTCCTTAACGGAAATTGGAATCTAATATTCTCTTCCTTCATATCAATAATTGCACCAATCGTTCTAAGGAAAGGTCTACCAAGAATAATAGGACATGAAGGATTGCAATCTATATCAAGAACAATGAAATCTATGGGCACATAGTTCCTATTTGCAACAATAAGAACATCATTAATTCTTCCCATAGGTTTCTTAATGGTGGAATCCGCAAGATGCAAGTTTAAAGAACAATCATCAAATTCACGGAAACCTAGCAAATCACACAAAGTTTTTGGAATCATGGAAACACTAGCACCCAAATCACACAAAGCATAGCATTCATGATCTTTAATTTTAATTTTAATAGTAGGTTCCCACTCATCATAAAGTTTTCTAGGGATAGAAACTTCCAATTCAAGTTTTTCTTCGTAAGATTGCATCAAAGCATCAACGATATGTTTAGTAAAGGCTTTATTTTGACTATAAGCATGAGGAGAATTTAGCACGGATTGCAACAAGGAAATACAGTCTATCAAAGAGCAATTATCATAATTAAATTCCTTGAAAACCAAGATAGTGGGTTCATTGATATCTAAAGTTTTAACCTCCTCAATCCCACTTTTATCAATTTTTGCATCAAGATCTAAAAACTTCAAATTTTTGGGACGCCTTCTAACTAAAGTTGACTCATCTCCAGTCCCATCATTACCAAGATTCATATTGAAAAACAAAGGTTTAATAGGGGACACATCAATAACTTTTAGATCTTCATCTTTATTCTCATAAAAACTTGACGAACACGCCTTCACAAAGCAATCTTTCTTAGCACGCATCCTAGCGGTTCTTTCTTTGCACTCATCAATGGAAATTCTCAAAGCTTTGAGAGACTCATTGATATCATGCTTAGGTGGAATAGATCTAAGCTTCAAAGAATCAACATCAAGAGAAATTCTATCCACGTTCCTAGCCAATTCGTCAACTTTAAGCAATTTTTCTTCAAGCAAAGCATTGAAATTCTTTTGTGAATTCATAAACTCTTTAACACTAGTCTCAAATTCAGATGGCATCTTATTCAAATTTCCATCAGAATTTTTGTAGGAATTACCATAATTATTAGAGGAATTACTAGGGAACGGCCTAGGATTAAAGTTTCCTCTATACGCGTTATTACCAAAATTATTCCTACCAACAAAATTCACATCCATAGATTCATTATTATTCTCAATCAAAGTAGACAAAGGCATATCATTAGGGTCAGAAAAAACACTCTTATTAGCAAATAATTTCATAAGTTCATCCATCTTTTCACTCAAAAATTAATTTCTTCTATCGCATGCACTTTTTTACTAGTAGATCTTTCAGTGTGCCATTGAGAATAATTAACCATAATATTATCTAGGAGTTTGGTAGCTTCTCCTAACTTGATTTCCATAAAAGTGCCTCCCGCGGACGAATCTAAAAGATTTCTAGAAGCAAAATTCAATCCGGCATAAATTTTTTGTATAATCATCCACAAATTCAAACCATGAGTAGGGCAATTACGTATCATTAATTTCATTCTCTCCCAAGCTTGTGCAACATGTTCATGATCAAGTTGCTTAAAATTCATAATATCGTTTCTAAGAGAGATGATCCGAGCGGGAGGAAAATACTTATAGATAAAAGCATCTTTGCACTTATTCCAAGAATCAATACTATTTTTAGGCAAAGACGAATACCAAGTTTTAGCACGATCTTTAAGAGAAAACGTAAATAGCTTCAATTTAACAATATTATTATCCACATCTTTCTTCTTTTGCATATCACACAAATCAACAAAGCTATTTAGATGGGTAGCGGCATCTTCGCTAGGAAGGCCGGCGAATTGATCTTTCATGACAAGATTCAGCAAAGCAGCATTAATTTCACAAGATTCAGCATCGGTAAGAGGAGCAATCGGGTGCTAAGAAACTCATTGTTGTTGGTATTGGCAAAGTCACACAATTTAGTATTATCTTGAGCCATCGTGACAAGCAAGCAATCCAACACACAAGCAAACAAGAACCAAGCGAAAAAGAGGCGGACGGAAAGAGAGGGCGAATAAAACGGCAAGGGTGAAGTGGGGGAGAGGAAAACGAGAGGCAAATGGCAAATAATGTAATGCGAGGGATAAGAGTTTGTGATGGGTACTTGGTATGTCTTGACTTGTGCGTAGACTCCCCGGCAACGGCGCCAGAAATCCTTCTTGCTACCTCTTGAGCACTGCGTTGGTTTTCCCTTGAATAGGAAAGGGTGATGCAGTAAAGTAGCATAAGTATTTCCCTCAGTTTTTGAGAACCAAGGTATCAATCCAGTAGGAGGCCACGCTCAAGTCCCACGCACATACACAAACAAATAAGAACCTCGCAATCAACGCAATAAAGGGGTTGTCAATCCCTTCACGGTCAGTTACGAGAGTGAGATCTGATAGAGATGATAAGATAATAATTTTGGTATTTTTATGATAAAGACTAAAAGTAAAGAAAGCAAAATAAACGGTAATAGAAATAGCTTGTTGACGGAAGATTAATATGATGGAAGATAGACCCGGGGGCCATAGGTTTCACTAGTGGCTTCTCTCAAGATGGCATAAGTATTACGGTGGGTGAACAAATTATTGTTGAGCAATTGATAGAATTGAGGATAGTTATGAGAATATCTAGGTATGATCATGTATATAGGCATCACGTCCGTGACAAGTAGACCGACTCCTGTCTGCATCTACTACTATTACTACACACATCGACCGCTATCCAGCATGCATCTAGAGTATTAAGTTCATAAGAACGGAGTAATGCTTTAAGCAAGATGAAAAGATGTAGAGGGATAAACTCATGCAATATGATATAAACCCCATCTTTTTATCCTCGGTGGCAACAATACAATACGTGTCGTTTCCCCTGCCGTCACTGGGATTGAGCACCGCAAGATTGAACCCAAAGCTAAGCACTTCTCCCATTGCAAGAAAGATCAATCTAGTAGGCCAAACCAAACTGATAATTCGAAGAGACTTGCAAACATAACCAATCATACATAAAAGAATTCAAAGATGATTCAAATATTGTTCATAGATAATCTTGATCATAAACCCACAATTCATCGGATCTCGACAAACACACCGCAAAAGAAGAGTTACATCGAATAGATCTCCAAGAGAATCGAGGAGAACTTTGTATTGAGATCCAAAGAGAGAGAAGAAGCCATCTAGCTAATAACTATGGACCTGAAGGTCTGAGGTAAACTACTCACACATCATTGGAGAGGCTATGGTGTTGATGTAGAAGCCCTCCGTGATCGATGCCCCCTCCGGCAGGACGCTGGAAAAGGCCCCAAGATGGGATCTCACGGGTACATAAGGTTGCGGCGGTGGAATTAGGTTTTCGTGGTGCTCCTCGATGGTTTGGGGGTACATAGGTATATATAGGAGGAAGAAGTAGGTCGGTGGAGCCACGAGGGGCCCACGAGGGTGGAGGGCGCGCCCAGGGGGGTAGGCGCGCCCCCCTGCCTTGTGGCTTCCTCATCAGTTGCTTGACATCCACTCCAAGTCCTCTGGATCATGTTTATTCCAAAAATCACGTTCCCGAAGGTTTCATTCCGTTTGGACTCCGTTTGATATTATTTTTCTGCGAAACACTGAAATATGCAAAAAAATCAATTTGGGATGGGCCTCCGGTTAATAAGTTAGTCCCAAAAATAATATAAAAGTGCATAAATAATCCCATTAAACATCCAAAACAGAATATATAATAGCATGGAATAATAAAAAATTATAGATACGTTGGAGATGTATCAAAAGTATCCGATGGTACCACCTTGCGGTTGCATGAGTTCACATTGGAACGAACGAGGTTGACATGGGCTCCTAGGTTTCATCCCTTCCTAGATCAGTCACAGTGGCCTGAGTATGATGGGCCACACATGATCCCCGACCCCGAACTCATGGTGCCTACAAAGGGAAGAAGAAGAAAGAAGAGGTTTAGGGGTGACATGGATGACCTAGCTGGATACACCGGAATGAAACAATTTGGTAGCGGCCATTTCATGGAGGCACTGGACATCAATAGTTGTGGTGAGCCGGGACACAATGTTAGGAAATGCACCAAAAAGCCACGGACCGATGCCAACACTCCGGATCCCACTAGTCAAAGTGGTGCCTGAAGAGGAGGTACCGGTGCCACACGAGGAGATAGGAGTGGTAGTGGACGAGGAGGCAGGAGTGGTGCGCGTGGAGGACGGACGAATCTTGGCGGTAGTGGACTAGGAGACAGTCTTAGAGGGCGTGGGGGACGGTTGGGTACCGGTGGGCGTGGTCATAGGACAAGAAGGGTTGTTAGAGGAAGGCCTATTGACATCTTGCTTAACCCAGATGGTTGAAATAATGTGAATGGTACTTGTTATTTGGTCTTGTTTATTTGTTTTTCTTGCATACATACATGTTATTTTACTCTACTAACTACCAAATTTGTCTTTATAGGCATGGCTTCTTCCGGTTCCGTGACGAGGCCACCGTGTGCTAACTGCAAGGACATGCCGGACAAGTGGACAGACGCCCAGTTGGATAAGGTGAAGGACAAAGATATGAGAACTCCATCATGTTGGTGTGGAGATGTTTGCAAAGTCGCGGACCGCAATAAATCATGGACGGAAGGAGACGATATTTTGTTTGTCCCAACTATGCCTACGATCGTCCTCGTCCAGCTCACGCCTATGATGTACCGCCGGTAAGTTGTTCAAGTTCAAAGAGTATTCAACCGTTGCTACAACTTGAACCTATCTTACTAATGACCACATTTGTTGTTTATTCGTACGTAGTCGCCGCCTCCACTTTGTAAGTACTTCACATGGATAGATCTAGATGTGCCAGAAGATGTTAAGAAAGATCAATATCGAGATTGTCTAAGGAGGCAGCGGTTGTTTGAAGAATCATTTCAGAGAGGCTTGGATGAAGAGCGTAGTGAAAAGGAGAGGATGGAGCGAAAGAAGTGTGAGGAGGAGAGGGCATGCAAGGAGAAGATTGCTCGTCAAGAGGAGAGAGCAAGAAAGCTTGCAAGGGCTCGTGAAGCCCAAGAGGAGGACGAGGCACGCGACAAGAAAGGAAAATGGCCTCGTGTGACCCAATAAGGCCTTCGTTTAAAAAAACTAGTCATGAACTATGTCTTCGATTCGAGAAACATGTGATGAACTACGTCTTTGATTTGTCAAACCTGTCATGAACTATGTACTTTATTGTGAAACCTGTCATGAACTATGTCTTCGATTTGTGAAACTTGTGCTGAAACTATCTCATGAACTATGTTTGTTGTGCTGTTGCTGTGACTTCACTTGTCTTCAAATGATTAAGAAGAAAAATAGAGTAAACTCTGCTCTGCTTTGCACCCTACCGCCAGAAGCCTCGTCGGTAGGCTATGAAACCCTACCGCCATGTGCCTTGGCGGTAAGCTATTAAACCCCACAACAAACTCCTGGAACACAAACTCTCCCCTGTTTTGCGGTAGGGTTGGCCACCCTACCGCTGGCCCCCTTGGCGGTAGGTTCCTACCGCCAGGTTTCATGGCGGTAGGGTTGGCCACCCTAAGGCCATCACTACTGTGACCAAATCGGCGACATTTCCAGCGGTAGGGTTGGCCGGCCTACCGCCAGACCTCTCGGCGGTAGCATTCTACCGCCAGGTATCATGGCGGTAGGGTTGGCCACCCTACGGCCATTGTTGTTGTGACCAAGTAGGCCATTCTTCTGGCGGTAGGGTTGGTCACCCTACCGCCGGAGCCTATGGCGGTAGGGTGCTGATCCATGTCCCTTTGCCTTTATTTTATAGCCCTTTGCCTTTCCATTTCTTACAAACTTCTATGAACTAAGCATCCACAAATGATCGAGTAGCAAAGACATACATAACCGAGCATAGTTCATTACATCCACAAATGACACTTGTTCAAAAAACATCTAGCGATTCGAATGACATGAGTTCAAACTACAAGCTCAAGCTCGAGCATACATTTTCTACAACGGCAAGAAAGATCTCAAACATATAAGACGTTCAATTTGTGCGTCACGATCAGGATTAGGCTTCAGTTGATAATCCGACGATCCCACCCAATTCTCCAACACACCTTTCGTTTCGCCGAACCAGGCCCATCGAGCACGACGTTCCGGAATCTCTGACTTGCCTTGTGTGATTGCCCATCCAATGACCTGTCCGGATTTTCTCAAGTCCAGCTCGCGGAATTCTTCTATGTTCACAGAGAAAAAGATCTCCGTTGCCACAGAATGTCTGCAAGCATATTCCTTCTCATGCAACTCATTAAGTATCTTCTATTTTTCTTTCACAAGCCTACGTAAAACTTTTCTCTCCTTAAGATCAGAAGGTTCCTTCATGAATGGATACTTGTTGAAATCCATCATGGCAGCAATTACCTCATCATTGCTCTTGAACCATGCCTCAAGCTCCCTCTTGATACGAAGTACTCGCTCCGCTACAATCTTCTCAGACGCTACCGCCAGACTCTTAGATGCAATGTCACAACACTTCTCATATACTTTCTTCATCTCCTCCGGGGTCATGTTTTCCATGCTACATGAAATGGAAACAAACCAAAACTCAAATAAAATGATACAATACAAACACAAAGCATAACTTATTTAGGCTACATAATGTTCTCACTGATTCAAATGACATAGGTTACATAAACGATAAGGGTACATGCCATTACAGTCCAAATGACACTACAACATCATGTGTTTCAACCCCCTCTACTAGTCCATCTACAAGACATCTTTGTCGTACGGCCCGGGGTTGCAACAAACGACATCATTTCTTTCATGGACCCAAGCCCAACGAGTTGCCCGACTAAGTATCGCCGATGATGGTTGCCTAATTAGCCAATCAATGATCTGGCCAGGGTTGTTAAAGTCCATCTTATTCACTTCATCCCTTGTTCCACACAATGCAATTTGCCTTGCAAGAGCGCGTCTATGAATTTTCTCTTCCTTCTTGAGGTTGCTTATGTTTTTCTCTTTAGCTTGGTATAACTTAACTCTGGCATCGTCGCACTTCGACACATAATACTTTGAAAAATCTCTACAAGCCGCATTCAATGCATCAACGGCTTTGACCCACAAGTCCATCTTTTCCTCAATGACTGCACGTTCACGCTTCGCCGCCGCCTCCGCGGAAGTCTCAACAAAGATGATCAATCCCATCCTACAAGTCGAGGGATTACTATAACGGTCATCCAAGGCAAAAATCATAACCGTCTCTTGACAAAAACTATAACCCTAGGAGTAGATCGAGCTATAATTCGAGAGGTAACTACTCTAACAAAACCCTAATTAAACTATAACCATAACGTTCGTCATATAGGCATTTACTTAAGCATAACCATAACCATAACCTTAACCCTAACCATGTCATCAAACCTAACCCTAACAAAACCCTAAATGATATTTCTTACTACCCAAACAGTGCTATTGACACAATACATTGTGAAAGCACAAACATTACCCTAAATGCATCATATACATTGATTTCACCACAACAAAACCATGAACTAGTGCTTCCAACAAAATGAGCAAAATGCATGATTTGAACCAACCAAATGAAGGGGGGTGGGGGAGGTACCTTGGGTGATGCAAATGGCCTCGATCCACGGGACAAATCTCAAGCAATGGAGGGGGATCTAGTGGGTGATTTGGTGGGGGGAAGAGGGGGAGAGAGCTTGAGCTCGAAAAGAAGAGTGGGTGGGGAGCAGCACATCCCCCTCCCCTCACAACCTTATCCAGTAACCTACCGCCAGAGAGCCCGGCGGTAGGTTGCAAGAGCCTACCGCCATACACGGCGGCGGTAGGTCCCTTTGCCACGTGTACACGGCCGTTAACGGCCATACGGCGTCAGGGAACCTACCGCCACGCTGGGCGGCGGTAGCTTGTACGTACCTACCGCCAGGTCTTCCGGCGGTAGCAAAAGGATCAAATCTCGAAAAAAATTCATACCGGGGTCAGATCCCAATTTTATACGCCGAAAGGGTCAAAACACGAAATTTGGCCCCAGGCGGTCTGCTACATCTCCCCGGGCAAACGCCGCCTCCACGCACACGAGCACCGCACAGCACACGATCCGTTCCATGGCAGGCTAAAGCTGCTTTGGTTTGGTTGAAAGAGTGGGGCGTCTCCTTCTCCGTCACTTCCGCTTTCGCTGCATTTCATTGACCTTCTTCCTTTTCCGCTTGCACGGCTAGGCTAGCCAGCCACCGCCGCAGCAGCATGCAAGTCGATCCATCACACGCGCTGCTGCTGCTGCTGCTCGAGCATCTAGTTCTCGCACCGTACGTTTTTGGCCCGTATTTGGATGATCAATGTTCGTGCGAGGGTTCCTTGCGTTGCTGGTGTTTCCCGAGGTAGATCCATTTTTCGATCCGCGTGTGCATGCACTCTTTTGATCGCGTGGAGACCAGGGCTGGGACTGGGAGGCGCATTCCGTGCAGTAGCGACCGCGGATCAGTTCGTACCGCGACTCCATGGCAGGCCTAGATGGCTTTGATCCGGTGCAAAACCGATGCGTTTTTCGCCTCGTTTGGAGGGTGTTCTCTTTTGCGCTTATAGCCACAGCCACCGGCTAGGTTTTACTTTTGTGGATTTTTTTTTTGGAACGGAGGCTCCAGAGGAGCCCGACTTTGAATTAACAAAGCCATCAACCGGCCAGGAGTACAAGATCAGACCACGAACAAAGAAACGGCTAAAGGATACAAGGGAGAAAGCAGAACAACTTACAACGCTACACCTACAACCAGCAAACGGAAAATTACATTGAAGTGCAGCTAATTGAGGATAAGCCCACTACACAAAGGCCCTGAAACGACTACGGAAGAAGCCACGAGGATCTGCAGCCGCTAGAATAGGTCGGGCACATGACTGAAACCAGGAACTGGAGATGACATAACACATGCTTTCTCTAACACCGAAGGGGAACCCTTCCCCTCGCCTAGGCTCGAAGGCGCCGAACCGTCAAAGTGTAGAGACGCTCACCCGAGAGCTAAAGCAAGGTTGGCCTCAAGTCCGGGCCAGCCATGGATCACAACCAACATCACGCCGGAGCACACACATGGAGGCTGCGACGCAGACGCCGTAGGGAACCGATGGAAGAGGGTAAGCCGCCGGGAGAGTCGCCGAAAGGAAGAAGCTGCCAAGCCACATGGCGAAGATTAGGTCCGAGGAACTCAAGAACCAGCCGAATCGGCACCAACAGCGCTGCTGCTGCCAGGAAGGGGAACCCGATCCCCTTCCGCCCTGACTCGAGGGCGCCGACCCGCCGGGGCATTGCAAAACACCGCCGCTGAGCAACTTGTGGCTGGATCTGAAACCTGCACCGAATATATACGCCATCGACTCTACAGACGCCAGACGCCCACCTGCAACTGCTACACACCCCCAAAGCACCAACCTTCCCCAGACAGCGCCTCCAAGGAGGACACGACGCACCAGGCGTCGCCGCCGCCCATCCCACGCCGGGATTTGAGCTTTCGCCCGGGAGGCATGGCCGGGGTGTGGATGGGAGCCCACGGCTGCGACTCCAACGAGCAGACCGACGCAAAAGGGGCGCCGCCGCCGTGTTGGGAATACCAACAGGGGTTTCCCCTGGGCTCGTCCAGCACCACCAGCTCAGGGAGCACCCCGCCGGCACCGGATCCGGGGATCAGAGACCCAGAATCAGGCGAAACCAGCAAGGGAGAGCAGAGAGAGGGAGAACTTGTCCTTCAGATCTGGAGCAGAGGAGGGAGAACCTCGCCGCGCCGCGACCACTGCCCGCCAGGACCTCGCTGCCCGAGCAGCCGAGGGATCCGGCCCGCACCTCCCGCGCGCGCCGCCAGCCGAAGGACGACGCCGCCTCACCAACCGGGCCGCCGCCCGGCTTCCGGGGACCAACGCAAGCGAGCGAAGCGCCGAAGCCCCGCCGCCACCGTCATCAGCAGTCGCCGAGGCGAAGCCCGACGACTCCCTCGGGTGGCGGCAGGGGAGGAGGGGTGGAGGGAGCGGCGCCTAGGGAAACCCTAGGGGCCCTCGGGTCGCCCCGGGGAGGACGACGCGAGGGGAGGGGAAGAAAAAATCACTGTGGATTTTATTTATTAAGTTCATCGACGATGGGTCAGGTGTTGGAGTTGCTGTGGTCTTATCATGTGTCCCGATTCCGTTTGCTACTTGGCTAATTACCAGATGGATCATATCGACTGATGTTCCATTTACTGATGTTGTTTTTGCGGCAGACAAGGACGCTAATTACTACCCCGCATCAAGGAAGCACGCGCGCGGAGGCAGATAGATGGACGCGGTTCCTCCATCCGCGGCTCTACAGGCCGCGCCCATGGTACGTACGTGACGTGCGTACGACAAGATCAGCATCAGCTAGCTTTTCTGGCGATTTGGTTGCTTGCTTTTTGTTCATCCAGGCGGCCGATCCATTGGATCACTCTACCTTTTAATCTGTTGACGTTACGGTTGATACGATCGATGGCCACGGTTTAGATGCTGCCGTGGCGCATTGCTTCTTATTATTAGGCGGATTGCTAATCGCTGGCTGGGTGGCCACTTGTGTGTTAATGGTCGTCCCGCTGCTTAACTTACTATTACACATACATGGGACCGTGATTCGTGCGACATGTCTTCTTGCCAAAGTTTGTTAGAATCCGAGATAGCAACGGATTGCTATGCGTGATATATAGATCCAGGCACCCAAGCTAAAGTGGAATGTACGTGATTTTGCCGATTAAATGAGTAGAGTACTATGTTACTTTGCACTATGGAGGTGGTAAATTAGACTAGTATCATATGCATGACGTATAAGTTACTCCCCACTATGACCAGCCTGAAGATCAATAGGCCTTGCCCAACGCGACAGGACCTCAACGCATGCATGTCTAGCTAGTACTAGGCCACGACAGGACTTTCTTATCATGCACAACAAACAATTACACATCATTTGTTATGATAAGTTATGTCATCTTGGCAAAATTGTCTAGTTGGCATGCATGATGGGTGATAGACAATGCTTGTTCAACCAAGTCATAGCTACCGTAGGTCGAGCGGGTCGAGCACTGGCTTGTTCGCAATTATAAGGGGAGCTCAACAATGGACTAAGCTGCGGCATACAAGAGTTTCATCAAAAGTCATCTTGTGGAGCCAAGCAAAATTGTTCGTCCCGTCAGGGGATGTCCTTCAACATGGACATATGGCTTCGTCGATGATGAATGCAATAGTACCGAGGGGGCTTGGTGAAGTATCTATCCATCGTTAGAGGAGCAAATCTCAGTATTGAACTTCCAAGTCCCTCTAGACATACTTTTTTGATGTACTGGAAAGTTGTTGCTATAATCGCCCTATTACAGGTAACGTTTGACAACCCCAAAGTAACAGGTCCGACATGAAGGGACACGACATTCTCATGGTCTAAGGAAGTGAGTACACATTAACACTTTCATGATTGTACTTATAACTTGTGATGATGTGATCTCCTAGCATATCATTTAGTTGGGTCTGCTGAACACCATTGTTCTGTTAATAATGTGCTCTCATTGTTGTGAGCATACTTGTTACTTTAACAGTAGTGGAGCTAGGTTCAGCATACGCCCCAGGCAAGCAGTGTAACTACAGTGTAATTTTTGCTACAGTGTGCTACAGTTAACAAAGAAATGATCCACCACGCCCCAGGCCAAGGCCCTGGCTGCCTGGGGCCTAGAACCGCCACTGACTTTAACGATACCTTTTGATCAGGAAAACCAAATCATCCTGTAACACATGAGCTAGTTTTAGAGGCAAGACTATGAAACTACTTGGTGTTTATGTCCTCACACATGCAAATGAGTTTTTGTGTGAATCTCATATTCAAGGACCTTCACAATTATAGTACAAAAATATAAACATTAATTAAAATATGAAAAATAAATAATCGTACTTTATTATTGCATGTATGGCATTTTTCCAACATGCTCGTCTATGAAGTTGCTATAGCGTAGCACTCCCAGATGTCGAAAGCCGTTCGACAAGCTACACCATGAGGTATAACGTAGCACTCAAGGACGATAAGTCCATGAAAACAGATGCATGACTTAGCTAATTGTCACTGCTCTCACAAGCTGCACGATATAGCCAACTCAAGGACGATAAGTCAATGTACACGACAGCTCTAGCTGCGCCTTAATTTCTCGTATGGACCGGAGGTGTGCAGTCAGATCACCGAGAGGAGGATGGAGTCCAATGAACCTAGCTTGGAGTGCACCAGCTCGATCGGGACACCATCCATAACAGCGCGACGAAGGGAACACTGTGATGTGATGATACGGGTAGCTACAAAGCCAAGCCTCCAGAAAATGCCGGCAGCTCTAGCCGGAGACGTCATGCCGCAATTATTTATTGCACGTTCTGTGAACAGAAGCTAGTAGTAGGAGCCTTGTGCGCATCTTTTTTCCTTGTGCGCATCTTTTTTCTTCAGGAAAAACTTGCGACCGATCTAAGCAGAAGCAGCTACTAGATAGGTAGACTTGCCCAACGAGACGAGACCTCAAGTTTTAGCCATGTCAGCTCAAACGCCGCGGAAAGTCTAGTAGGCCTTGGCCACGTACAGGAAGATCATCAAATGAGCTACAGTGTCCTACGTACGGACGCATCCAATAGGACTTTGCCCGACACGACGGGACCTCAACGCATGTCTAGCCAGTAGGCCACGACGGGGACTCCACGGAGCTGAGTCTGCAAACTCTACATCCGATCCAGGCGACGCTTGCTCTCCGAAGTCATCAATAATTTGGTCCCTTTGACCTGAACGATCACACCGTGTATATATGCAGCGGCCGTCATTGTGGACCCAATCCTTGTCCGTTGCATGCCACATGCACCAGTTCATCTACTACCCCTACTAGTTGAATGCCCGTACGCTGCCACGGACACACAAAATATGAAGTATATGATGTGAAAAGATTACTCGACAAAGTGATAGAATGGACTTGAATATTTTAAATGAGTGCTTTTTATAGAATATATTTTGACAAAAAAACAATGTCATAGGTAATTCAAAATCTATGAACATGGACAAACTTGTATTTAAATGTAGATAATAACTAAATCATCCATGAAATTAGCACATCCATTAAAACACCATAGACACAAACAAATATGACGAAACAGTCACCTACATAGTACATACAAACCAAGTACGTGATAACTACACTTACAAATTGAAACACACAATCATGCGTAATAGGCATAACCAATGTCTACTATCTCTACTACATGCGCCGAGCTTTCTTTGTATACATCCTGTGTCGGGGATCCTTTGTAGACAACTCGCTTGCTAGGAAAGCCCACCTCCACTCAATAAATTGCTGAACAAACTTCATATCAATCAACCCACCTATTATTTTCTGGCGAATATCTGCAAAAATATATATTATAAATGTTGCATTTAATAATATTTAAAATTTGTCTACATAGGTTAATAACAATCGTAAGTAATTGATTTTTAGTTGATAATAAGTCATAACTACTCACCATCAAGTGCGCGTGCTGCAGTATGATCCGGGTTGAATGCAAGGGTGGTGTAATTTGAAGTTTCCAGATTTCCTATTGCCAAGATAAAAAAATATTTAGGTTGACATAACAATACACTTCCTTAGAATATGCAATACATGTATTGGTATAGATGCTTCAATTACCGTATTTGCAATCCTTACGAAGCATAGTGGCAAGGACAATAGATTTATTGCCTTCAGTTGTTGACCACCTATATGAGTTCTGAATCAAGTTGCCACCCCAAATCCCAACAACTATAAGTTTGCCCCTACAATGTGGAATTTTTTAAAATGGTAACCATGTCAAGGACTTTTTGAACTAATTTCGATTATTCGGTATAAAAGAGTTGGAACTATTATGTACCAACTACACATAACACATATCCATGAAGGTGACCTCTCTATATATTTCAGCACCTGGGTATCCCCCAATGCGTTCATGTCCATCATAATGAACGACTATGCCAATTATGTCTGTGTCAATTATCATTAGTCAAAATTATATACCAAGATTATCTCTATGTTAGTAAGTATTATATGCTTGAATGCATACCTACGGAAGTGTTTCTTGGACACCTCTGAACTTCTTGGAACGGCATCAAATGCTTGGGATATGTTGGAAATTGAAGTGAGAGAGACTCAACAAATGTCCTTGCGCTGAAGGAACACTCATATGTGTGTTGAATGTATCTACACTCCAGTTCTTCAAAGTTAGGCCGCATAGTAACACCATGAATGATGTACTTACGACCCACCATGATGGATTCAGCGCAAGGGGTGTTGCGCCTAGCCGCGAGTCTCTTCTTGCGCTGAGCTAGCATGTTCTGCTTCTCCTTAGGTGATTTGTTTTGCAGACGTGTTCTTCGGCAGGTGTTTGTCTCTTGGTTGTCATGGACTGACATATTTTGGTAGGCCGCCCTTCTAAGGGTGTTACTCTGTTGCTTCTCCTCTGGTGTCATTCGTTGCCTGGCTTCTCTTTGACGGGCAGTCCTCTCCTCCTCTGTTTTTTTCCTAGCTTCTCTGCGACGTGCATTGATTTCCTCCTTCTGTTCAGGTGTTAATCTATTTCTCCGTGCCATATATTGGTCTCGCCTTTTCTGTTTTCTATCTGGTTTAATGATATCATTTGAAGCAATGTGCTCGGGGACAGTGTCTTCAGTGTCGAGTCCAAGTGCTATGTCTGAACCAATATTATGATCAATGCTTCTCTCTGTTCCTCGAAGTGATGCATGGTGATCATAGTAAGTGCCTTCACGAGAATGATTTCCTGAAGAACCATTTTGTTTTAACAAATGTATAGATGCAAACTGAAAAAAAGTCGTGTGTGAGGGCGATACCGATTGATGTTTCCACATGCGGCACTGGCTGAAAGGCCTTGAGATTGCCGGCTATAGGAATCATCATAGGCAGTTGCGTGGGCACATTGTCATCATCATCGGAAGACGAAACACTGTAGTTAGTAGTGCCTGTTTGTTCGCGTATGAAAAAACCAGATGGTGGTCGGTGTGTATTGGTGAGTTGTGATCTGGGTGTCCTCTCATATTCGACAACTGATAAGATTAATGTAAGTTAAGTTGTGAAGCTTATTGAATACCTTATGTGCAGACATGTGATTGGCATACACATACCTTTTTTTTTCCTTTATCATAGAGATGCTCTCTGTCCTGTGACATCTTTCTGTCCTATAGAAGCTTAAATAAACCTGCAGTCTTTTTGCATTAAAAAATGATATGAATTGAATTACAAAAATGATATGACCTCTGGTGACTCATTTAACAGGCTTTTTGGACTCACTTGTTCATTTTCATAGACATGTTCTTCGCATATGGTTTTAAAATGATTGTGCTATTATATGTTGACGGCCGAAGTTTGTATATTTCAGTTTATAAAGTGCAAGATTTTGTAGAAGTTCAATTTTTTAAAAGAGGGCTCAGACATGGCGACAAGAATGAAGGTGGAGGGGAAGGAGTGGAGAGAAAGATGTCTGTCTCCACGTGGTGCGAAAAAGACTATACAGGATTCTGTATTATGTCGCGTTAAAACAATCTGGAATATAAAGGATTCTGGAGGTGAGCTTAAATGAAAGTATTTCCTTCTATCACTATTCCTGTCGCGAGGCATGTTTGTTGCCATGATGTAAAAGTAAACATGGTCTGAGGTTACCTAATCTTATACTGCAATTTCAGAATTTCCTAGATTTTTTTTGACAGTTTCAACACATGTTCTTCTTACTAAAATGAACCTGCAGTCCTTTTGCATTACAAAAATGATATGACATACTATAGGACTTTAGCAATATCCTTTACGGAACAGGGCAATATTCTTTACGGAACAGGGTCTCCAATATATGAACTTAACCGTGCGAACAGAACAGGTGGCATAACTCATTAGATTTTGTAACTTTGCGGAATAAGTGCTAATGTAGTTGGAGTAAAAGTTAAAGATGCAATCTGAGTACTAACATTATGAAGTATTGAACAGGAGTCTAGGATGGCAAACCTAGGGCGTGATGGGCAGCATGAAACATAACAAAGTTGGATATCCGTCCTTTGCCGTCGGAGAGGAAGAAGACGGTAGGCGGGCTCAGGAGATGACGCAGAAACAACCGTCGAGCGAGACGATCAGCAGAGGCTGCAGCTCCCACAGCTCGCGTTTCTGTTTTGGCGGCGTGCGTTCGCGTGTGGATGGAGCTCGTACGCCAGGAAGAACTGGCGTCTCGACGGAGCTCGCACGCCAGGAAGAACTGGCGTTCGTTGGCGGGTCGAAGAAGTTTGATTTTTGGTCGATGGGCTGAGTTGGTGTATTTTTTTGTTTGCGGGCGCTGAGTTGGTGATTTTTCGTACGTGGGCTGAGTTGGTGGGCTGCTGCGTGCGTGTGGCAGTTCGGCGATAGTTTTTGGTCGAAGGAAGGGGGATCAATCGAGGTCGAACCATTACGACGTTCGATCCCCTTTAATAGTAGAGATTAATTAATAGTAGAGATAAAAACACGAGAGGGCGGAGAACCAAATCATCCTATCCATCAAAACCTGCAATCGGATGGTCTACGTCTCTCCAGCATACTAAACACGCTTTATGCTTTAATTACCCACCATGCCATTACGTTAATTAATTACCCACCATGCCATCACTCACGAACACGTCGTTGCCCTCTGCCCTCTGGCGACCACGCCGTCGGGGCAGTTTTCGCCACCGCCCCACACCTCGCCCCACCTCTTCCCTACAACATCCCCGCCAGCCACCTCCTCGACCTGTGCCTTCATCTGCACGCGCCGCCCCAGCGGATCATCCTCTGCTGCCCCACGGACTGGACCGCGGACTGCCGCCGCCGATGAGCCCATCTGATGGCGGCGCTGATCCATCTTCTGGTGCTGGATGCGGCAACCATGGCGAAGGAGAAGAAATCAATGTACACTACCACCATCGGCAGGTTGCAGGTAAACCACCGGCCGTTATGGTGGCCTCCAGGTTGGCCACGAAGAAGTCCTGGAGCAGCGGCGTGTCCAAGAGGATGCAGATCGCCAGCCCGCTGCCCGCCGCTCCTCCCCTGCCTTCTCCTTCTCTTCCTTTCCTTCTCCTTCCTTCTTTCCTTTCTCCATGTTTTCTCACCTCCAGCTCCCTCTCTGTCTCTATGCAGCGCCGCCTCTATGGAGACGCCGGATCCACGCCGGTCGTCCTCGCCTCCCGTTTCTCCTGCCGCTTGCTCCACATCGTGCTGCGCCATGGGTGCCATCCAGATCGAGCACGGGCACGAGAGGCGCCGCGCTCCCCTCCCTGCACGGCTGCTTTGCCGTCGTCGTCTCGCCCATCGCCGACCAGCAGAGTGGTCCACTTCCGGCGCCGTAATCCCGGCCGTCACCTGCGCCTCCCTCCGTCGCCGATCCGCGGCCCATTTCCGCCTCTGCCGTGCGTCCGCAGGACACGTTGCCCAGGTACTGTCCGGCAGCAGCATGCAGATTTCTGAAACAAAATTGAATTTTCAGTGTCACTGGTTCAGAGTATGTTCAACTTCGTGCATGTTGAATATACATGGCCTATGGGTGCTATTTTACTCTCACTTCTAAGCTATCCAATGCAATGGATATTTCCTGATCATCGTTCACAAAAAAGACTGTACTGACATATACTTACAAAGCTTACATCAGCACGTTTTTCCTTACACCAGCCAGTTATTGTTTAAACTGGCGAGCAAACAAATTTAATCGAACATATATTTTTGGGGAATAAATTGTTATGCTATATTCAGTAACACACTATTTCGTAGATGAAAATCAATATTCGACTTAAGGTATTTTCACATAACCATGCATAGGAGCTACATATATAGGTTTCGGCCAAATAAATTCTGAAGGTGGAATACCAGTGAGAGCAGACATGGTGTGCTTTTCAGTTGCTTTTCTTCACCAAATTGGGCAGCCTTTATGTGTTCCCACATGATTTATCGTTTGTAATTTTAATATTGCAGATGGAGAACAATTATCCACCTGGATATCCATTGTATAAAGATCTAACAAACACAACGACAGAGGGGAATGGAGCTCCCCATCTCCAACAAAAAAAGGCCACTGGTCAGGTGTGGTATGCCCAAATGTCAGACGAGAAGAAAGCAGAATTTCTCCAGAAGCATCGTTTAGCCCGCCAGGAAAAGAAGGTTGCAGCTCTGGAAAGTGTTGGCACGGACCAGGTAGCACACGCGCCTGCTTCTTCGTCAAGGTCTGTGCAATGTACTCATCCGAGTGACAAAACCTACAGACGTATAAATGGTTTGTTCGTAACCTTTCGGTCCTACTATGTTGATTGACTATTTAATCATCATCGTGACTTATGTGGTCATGTCCTTTTGTAGCCTGTGTAACTACAACTCCATGAGTGCTGATCTTCAAAAAGGGCAACCCAGTGCATGTAGCTCCCGGCTTGCGCAGGGTCCGGGGAAGGGTCCGACCACTTCGGGTCTATTGTGCTGATCTTCAACTTGATAAAAAAAAATAGTCAGACAGAGAAAACAAACAGGTCAAGGTTGGTATGCTGAGCTATCAAATGAGAAAGCAGAATACCTAAAGAAGTAACGAACGGCTTGGCTACAAAAGAAAGATGCAGCCGTTGATGTGAATGTCGAAGTACCTCAATTATCTGACCCACATGTTTCACTGGGTAAGAACACTTCATGTCCTATAATACATATAATGTACTGATGGATATCTAATAATCTATAGAGATTTTACTATAGATTATAATGCTATATATAGATACAACTCCAGAGTTAATTCGTTGAGATAATATGACTGTCAATACAACTTCAAAGTTTTAAAAGGAGCGCATACTTCTTCTGTGATATAGTCAAAATAGATGTTACAAACTTATGGTAAAATTGACACAAATGGTCAGTATGGTTCATATTGGCTGTTCTAAGAATGCCAAGTGATTTTTGTGAATCTAACAACTTTCTGTTTCAAATTTATCTCTCTTGTTATTTTCATCCAAATTAGTTTATATCTATACTTATAGGAAGGTTTACATGCCTGACAAAGCCGGTGCGAAGCCACCACCGAAGGCAGCGACAGTGAGACAGAATTCAAAAAATATCCGTTCATGTAACCTTTTGACTGTTACAAACATTTTCTTAAATTCAATAAAAAGTTGGGGCAGGGGGGAAACCCCTTTCATTTCAAAAAAAAAAACATTTTCTTAGTTATTCAACATTGTCAACCTACATACTAGAGCCGTAGAGCATGTTCTTGGTCCTTTGGAGGTTCAGATTCAGCTGGGTTTCCCTTTGGACCGTGCTGTGTTCAAATTTGAGCAGAACAGGTATATGTTTCTCATTTCTATGTGTAAAGGTCCATTTTCTCTTCAGTACCTTTGGGGCAATTGTGTTACAAAAATAATATGAACATTTCACACTTGCATGAACTTGCGGATTGATAACGTTATATTTTTGGAAGAGAAAATATGTATGAGTGGGAAAAAATATGTATAAGTGGGAAAATAATACTCCCTCCGATCAGAAATAAGTGGCTAATTTGAACTAAAACCACGACACTTATTTCCGATCGCAGGGAATATGTTTTTTCATTAGTAAAATGAAGATAATTTTTGGGTATAGCAAGTTTCGATGAGCAAGCCAGTGCGTATACGATGTAAAATCCAAACTGAAAGGAAAAAAAGAAAACGTGTTTCATCATTGAGACAACAGCAAAGTGTTTATTTTACTTTCAGGGGATATGTTCCGGTCTGACATGGCGCTCGGCGCAATTCCGCCGCTCTATCATGATGACTATGCCATTGCGGAGTCAAACATGCCGTTCCCGATCCACCTTCCATGAGTCGCCAGACAAGAAGTCGCAAAGTTGCTGAACTATGACAGGTACTATTTTAGGGATGTTCAAGATTCAGCTTTGGGGTTAGGCTTATTTCCGCAATGGTTTGATCAGAGTAGCTGCTAGCTGTTGGGAAAACCTATTTGCTTGATGAGGACAATAAGATTACATCAGGCACTTGGGCATCATTCATCCTAAAGTAATGTGTTCCGTTTGTCTTGAGCTGTTTTTTTTGCTCTGCAACGTCCCAACATTCAATCACTGGACTTCTTCCTACCCTAATGTGTTTGTGAAAGCTTTGCCTAGACCAGTGTCGGATAATATTCCCTGTTTATTTTTGGTTCAATTTTCCATTCCTGGATCTAACGTAATTCATTTTAAGAACTTTTGACCATTGCAGCCAAGCTTTAAAGATATGGTCAAATCTGCTTAGCAGCTGCCTATTCACTCAACAGACTGCTATTATTCTCAGTACGAGAATGAAGCCAGAGAGAACATCCAATTGTACAAGCATTGTTTAAGCGTATAAGAAGTCCTGAGATAATTAGATGTGTCTTTACTAGCTACATGCACCTGATGTTAAATTACACTGTTTCTCAATATTCATTTTAAATTATAACTTGATTTATAATATGTTTAGTACTATCAAAAATATATTTTCTATGCATGTGAATCTCATATCTGGTTATAATATTACATGAAACATGTGTTGCACGTGAACGCTTACTATTTAGTAAGATCAATGTTTGGGACATGCGTTGCACGTGCAAGCTTACTAGTCCAAAGAAAACGAATTATGTCCCGAGAGTTTTTGCCTTCTCTCTTTGGTTCCCATACCCCAGGACAGGCCAGAGGCCACGCTGATGGCAACTGCATGGCAAGAGCCCAATGTTACGGGTCGAGGAGTAGGTGTACAGATTTGCTAACCATCGAGGTAGCTAGTTTTAGGAGTAGGAGCGTACGCAAGCACACCGCCACTGTGGACGACTGATCGTGATCGATCACCAGCAGAACTGAAGCCATAAAGAGTGCTAATAAGGAGTCTACACCAAAAATGCTAAACGTACGGACAATACATAAGTTTACGAACTCTTAACCAATCAAGTTAACCCTCTTTTGTAAAACCCTGTAACTCGTTTGTACGTGTAGCATTACTGAGTCTACACTATGTAGAACTCATGCGAAAACCACCCCCTCCCCCCCTCCCGGCCCTCGCGTCGCCCCCTAGGCGACTCGGGGGTGACTAGGGTTCCGCGGCCGCCGCCACCCCCCTCCACTCCCTTCATCCCCTCGCCGCTACCGGAGACGGCCGCCGAGAAGCCTGCGCGGGCGCCAGTGGAGGTGGCGGCGGGGATCTCGGCGATCCATCCCCTCTCGGAGGCCTGCGGTTCCTGGGGCGGCGGCCCCAACCGGACAGGCGGCGCCGTCGGGGGTGGGCGGCGTTCGCAGGGGTGCTGGCCAGCGTGCCTGGCCGCGCGGGCGGCGGGTGGTTGGTGGAATCCGGCCGCGGCGCGAAGTTTCTTCATCAGATCTGGAGGTTCGAAATCCCTCTCCCTGCTGCCTCTCTCTCGCCGTCGGCGGAGGCTAGTGATTTGTTCTCTGGCCCCGGCGTTGGTGCGTGTTGGTGGCCAGATAGGGGACCGGGAGAAACCTTGGCCGGTCCGGCCGGTCCGGCGACGGCAACGCCCAAGGGCGCTGCTTTCCTCCATGGGGGCGCAGCCGAGGTCCCCTGCTTCCACCCCGACCCACCCTGCCCGTGTGAAAACCCTATATCCTCTCGGATTTGGCGGCGGCGGCGCCTTGCGCGTCGTGACCTTGCTGGAGGCGCCGTTAGGGAGGCTGGATGTGGTTGGGAGGCTCTGCAAGTGAGGGATTGAGCTGCCTCCTCTTCGTCGTCCGTTTCCATGAAACTTATCTCCACCTAGTTGGACATGGACCGTGGCGGAGCGGCCGGCTAGGGATAGCCCAAATCGAAGTGGCCGCACTATGTCCACCTTTCGATGTGAGGGCGACATTCTTCTAGCTCTAGAGTGAGCTTCTCGAAATCCCGACGGTGCGGCGCCTACGAGCCATGGCGAGGGGGTAGGGTCCCTCTTCGGTGATAGAGATGGAAGATGTTGTTCCCCTTCTTCTCTAGGTGTTCCTGGAGCATGGCCATCTTCGAAAGTCGGCTATGTCCTGCTCTGCTGCTCTACTCTACTACATATGATCCTAGTGTGGAGTGCTCGGCCTTTGCAAGCTGTAATCTTAATTTCCTTTTCATTAGCTGCCTGTGAAGGTTGTAGTTAGCGTTTCAGTCCAGTGTTCCCCATTGTATCGTTCTGGCCGTTGTAATTTGGTTGTTTGTTGTAACTCCTGACCGGTTGATAGCCGGGCTCTTCGTGAGCCTTCGTTCTAAAAAGTCTACACTATGTTTGTTTTCGCATTACCGACGATCTCAGCACGCACGTATAGCACATGGCCGGTGCTGGAGATCATGCCGGCTCGCCGGGGCGGCTGCCAACTTGCCGCTGTTGCCCATGCGGCGCCGTTGCGCGCGTACCGACCTCACGCTGACCCGTACATGATCACATGCCGGCTGCTTTCCGCGGAGGTAGGAGTAGGACCAAGTGACCAACAAGTCTCCATCCTCGAAGCAGCCATGGTGCAATAAACAAACAATATACTCGTCCAACCAGCACGATCCTAATACGTCATCACTTGCGTTATTCGTACCAAAATGGCGATTCTCACTGTCAAGCCTCCTGCCTGCTAATACTGATACAAAATGGAGCAGCAGTACCTGAGCAGGCCGTGCCTATAAATACAGCCGCCCGTGCCGAGGAAGCCAATTCACATCGATCCCCAGCCAACCAAGTACCGAAACCAAGCAAGTGCCGGCCAGGAAGCCATTGTTGCCATCGACCGATCTTGATCAGCTCGAAGCACACGGAGGGTAAGAAGAAGTCATCTGCAGAAGAGATGGGCTCGATGGGACCTGCCGCCGGGAAGCCGCACGCGGTGTGCCTGCCGTACCCGGCGCAGGGGCACATCACCCCGATGCTCAACGTGGCCAAGCTGCTCCACGCCCGGGGCTTCGACGTCACCTTCGTCAACACCGAGTACAACCACGCGCGCCTCGTCCGCTCCCGCGGCGCTGCCGTCGTGGCCGGCCTCCCGGGCTTCCGCTTCGCCACCATCCCCGACGGCCTGCCGCCGTCCGACGACAACGACGTCACCCAGGACATCCCCGCGCTCTGCAAGTCCACCACGGAGACCTGCCTGAGGCCGTTCCGCGGCCTTCTCGCCCGGCTCAACGACCCCGCCACCGGCCACCCGCCCGTCACCTGCGTCGTCTCGGACGTGGTCATGGGCTTCTCCATGGAGGCCGCCAACGAGCTCGGCCTCCCCTACGTCCAGCTCTGGACCGCCAGCGCCATCAGCTACCTCGGGTACCGCCACTATCGCCTCCTCATCGGCCGTGGCCTCGCCCCACTCGAAGGTACTTCCGTACGTGCTGTTTTTGTTTTGTTGTTATAGTGCGCGCGTCAAGCATTTCTGCTCGATGCGGCCATTGACAGCTGTTGATCGAAGCTCTTATCTGAACGTCTGTTTTTTTACACGCGTGCAGACGCCGAGCAGCTGACGAACGGATACCTTGACACGCCGGTGGACGATGTGCCGGGGTTGCGGAGCATGAGGCTCAGGGACTTCCCGTCCTTCATACGCACCACGGACCCGGACGAGTACATGGTGCACTACGTCCTCAGGGAGACGGAGCGCACGGCCGGCGCGTCGGCCGTCATCCTCAACAGCTTCGGCGACTTGGAGGGCGAGGCGGTGGAGGCCATGGAGGCGCTCGGCCTGCCCAAGGTCTACACGCTCGGCCCGCTCCCGCTGCTGGCGCACGAGGAGATGCCCACGCCGCGATCGGCCATCAACCTCAGCCTCTGGAAGGAGCAGAACGAGTGCCTTGAGTGGCTGGACGGCAAGGAGCCCGGCTCCGTCGTGTACGTCAACTTCGGCAGCATCACTGTCATGACCAATGCGCAGATGGTGGAGTTTGCGTGGGGGCTCGCGCAGAGCGGGAAGCAGTTCATGTGGATCGTCCGCCGAGACCTGGTAAAGGGCGACGCCGCGGTGCTCCCCGAGGAGTTCCTGGCCGAGACGGCGGGGCGCGGGCTCATGGCGTCCTGGTGCCCGCAGCAGCAGGTGCTGGACCACCCCGCCGTGGGCGCCTTCCTGACCCACAGCGGCTGGAACTCGGCGCTGGAGAGCTTGTGCGGCGGCGTGCCGGTGATCAGCTGGCCGTTCTTTGCCGACCAGCAGACCAACTGCAGGTATCAGTGCAATGAGTGGGGCGTCGGCATGGAGATCGATAGCAACGTCCGGCGTGACGCCGTCGCCGGACTTATCAGGGAGATCATGGAAGGGGAGAAGGGCAAGAGCATGAGGAAGAGAGCAGAGAACTGGAAGGAGAGCGCGGTCAACGCGGCCATGCCCGGCGGTTCGTCTCACCAAAACTTCGACAAGCTGGTCCGCGACGTGCTCCTGCCCAAAAACTAGCTCTACATTGATCTTCACTGTAATTAGAGAACACTACTACTGTATCTTATTTGCTTGTTAAGAAAATTCGTTCCTTTGGACAGTGATGGTGGCCCTGAGCGGAGTAACAAGAATGCTAAACATACGGGAAGCTTTTTATGGAGTGCTGATGTAGACCATGGGAAATTTTACTTCATGATGAAACATGATGGCAATTACTACTAAACATTATACGGTACATTTTTTGTGTTCTACCAGATGGCAACTTTTAATCCACATTTTTTGTGTCTACATGAATGTAGTAAAAATACCTTAACAAATTTAATCCAAATATTTTTGCCACCATGTACAGACGCAAATTCTCATGCCTTTTTTTTGGGTTCATTCAAAAAATCTTTGAATAATGGCCTTTTAAATGTGGGAGAACAACTATTTGTAAGTTTGCCATGTTACGATTTTCAGATTTTTTTTCTTTTTACATTTTACCATGCTCTAGAGAAAATTGTCTATCTTTTAGTGATAGTCACATTTTGCAATTTTATAATTTTTTTATCTATGTGACATGGATGGACGTCTGCCGGGGCCCGGTGAGATCTTAAACCCGACCACATCTCTCTTCTCGCCACCCTTCTCCGAGCAGGGGCTGATTGCCACCAACATTGTCACAACACAGTTGACGCTACCATGTTATCACATAGCAACTCACATGTATTTAGCTGGTTAATAAGAATGGAGAACCATGTCTTCCATAGAAGTCCCATAATAAGCTCGCACATCTATTATTATTGTATTCTGTGTATCTGGTAAAGTTGCTCTTACGCGGGATAGCATCCCTCAAACGCCGACTGCTGCCGTCTCACAACGGGTCTCATTCGGCCGCGCAAGGGACCTTTTTTATGCTAATCTTTGTAAGTGATTTCCGAAAGTACAAAATAGATGTTCAGTGATAAATCTGATGTCAAACCTGAAATAGCATGCGACAACTCATGGAAATTCTATTTAGAACGTAAAAAAAATGCTATCCAACCAAAAAGAACATAAGCCGAGTATGTTCCCGACCTCAACCACTGGTTTGGCACCGCCGAGTTTTCGCGTAAGGTAACTCCAACGGCGTGCATCAAACACCTCTAAACATCCGGCCGTGCGGTCCGGATACGTTTTGCCGTCCAACACCCTGCATCAAACATGCATGGACCAGTCCAGATGTTCGAGTGGTCATAAAGGCAAACCAAACCCGGGGTAGAATTGGGAAGTCCGGACAATCTGTTTGGTCTATTTTGTCCATTGTCAGTAGGAGCACATGTCCTCGTGTACGCCTTCACTCTCGTACACGTGGGCACCCTAAGTGCTAGGGTTTCTAGTGTCTCCTGTCGGGTCCGCCACCGGTCTATCTCATTTTCTATGATCTTAGGGCTATGGAAGTGTGGTGGGTCCCGGCCTTTGCCGGCGGGAGGACTCGGTTTTCATGTGTTTTTTTAGTTTTGTTAGGGTATGTATCCTGCTCAGAGAGGCAAGGCGGCGGTGGCTCTCTGAAGATGGAATAAGGTCCTTCACGCCTAGCCCCCGTCCCGGTGGTGTTTCTACCATCCTCGGAGGGCATGTGGAGGTTTGTCTCTAGCGGATCTCACGGGATTTGGTCGACGTTTGTCTTTGATGGATCCACGTGGAGCCGATCTTCATTCGTCTGTGTTCATGTGTCTACAGGTTGGATCCTTCTGATCTACACATCTCTTCATCAGCGGCGATTGTTATCTTGGTGCGTTGGTCCTATGGGATCTTAGCACGACGAATTCCCGACTGTCTACTACAACAAGATTTGCCCGGCTTCGATGAGGGAGGGGTGATGACGGCGGCGCGCCTTTGGCTTGCTCTAGTGCTTGTAGTCATCGCTAGGTGGTCTACGGACATAGATGTATACTTTTGATGTTCTTTATACTACCTTGACGGTTGATGAATAGATTGGAAGTTTTCCTTGTGAAAAAAAAGAGCACATGTCCTCACATCCCATGTGCTTTCTTCTCTAGGTTTGTCCGGCTCACTCTGATGCCTGTATTTGAATCGTCTGGGGCGCGACCTCATCGTGAGTGTGTGCGTTGTCTATATAAGGATTTTCAATCAGTTTTCCTTATTAATTGGACAATTCTTAATCTCTATTGCTAAATACCTACAATTCACCACCTACTTTTTCTAGACATGCAAGCATGCCACATGAGCAAATGGTGCATGCAAGTCATAAATAACATGTTTTTTCATTACTCTATGCATACAGGGATGCCATATAATTAATTCATGCATGTTAGTTATAAATTATCATTTTCATTAGATTTTATTGACAATATGTGTTTTTGGCGATGGATCTCCCGATGAAGAAGGTGTTGTCCAATCCAGTAAGCTGCCCACCACTAGCAGCAAAACGGGGGAGGCATCGGCCGGCTGTTCGGCTGGAGCGAAGTCTTCTAATGCGGCGGTGGTGGTCGCGTCAGTAGAGGAGAAGAATCCTAGTGCTGACGCGGCTGACAATGCCGGCTCCGAGAAGATCTTCCTCGTGATGCCAGAGGAGGAGATCGACTATATCCTGTCCTGGGACTACGAGGTGGATAGGTCTCGTAGATTCGGCCCCGAGGACTACGTGGGCGACTTGGACAGCGCCGCCTGGAACAGATCGTGCGACTTCTTCCGCGAGGCCGAGCTGGAGCTCATGGAGCAGCAGCAGAAGGTCCGCCAGGAGTTTGAGACCCATGGCTACGTCATGGTTGAGAACCACGGCGACGACTACGAGCAGAAAATGGCCGAGACGCATGTTGCTGCTTTCTTCAAAGTGTTTGGCTTCCATCCGGATCCGGATAGCTCAGACTCCGACGATGCATGATGAAGCGCCGCGAACCTCCGGGGAGGTAGCCGTACGTTGATGCATAATGTTGAGTGCTACTTTTTTTAGCAAAAGAGTGGGGTCCCCCTCCGATTTCATTAACGAAACCACCGCACGCGTTTTAACGGCTTTAGGTAGCGTAGGTCTCAGCTCCCTAGACAACTAACCCCTTACGAGGGGTGTACGGACCTTAGGGCTTCAAGTTCACACCAACTAATATTCCTAAGCCACAGGTGGCCAAGATAGAGAGGAAACGCAGCCCCGAATCGAAGATAAGCAAAACAAGCAAACTACCAGCTACCAAACGAGAACAGAAACCGAGTCCGCTTTCAGCCTGCCAGACGTAACACCCCGGGCCTCCATCCTTGCGATGTCTTGTTGATATCATTTGCTACTCATTTGATTAGCTTTGCCCCCAACATCAGTAGCCTTCATTCTGGGTTTTTTCTCTGCAAAACAGACCAATCCACGATCCAATTGCATGTGAGTTTTATCAACGCCATAGGGTCATTAGTTTTCTTGTCGCGAAAAACGATATAATTTCTGCATTTCCAAATGGACCAGAACAAGGCAGAGATTCCAACCAAGACAAGTTTTTTCTCTATCTTAACGAAGCTTCTGATCCAAGCCCCCAAACACTCATCTAGTCCACTTGGGGTTGTTTTTAGATTAAAGGAACATTTTATCAAACTCCAGAGAGCCTAGCAGCAGAACAAGTGAGAAACATATGATCTATGGTATCATCCTGTCCACAGTACACGCAACCCTGCCTCCCTCGCCACCCTTTTTTTATTAGATTGTCTTTGGTTAACACACTCTTCCTTGCAATGAGCCAAAAGAACATTTTAGTTTTTGCTGGTATTTTAATCTTCCAGAGGAATTTATGTGGGAATCCCACCTCAGTTTTGATCAGGGAGTGGTATAATGATCTGGCAGAAAATTGTTTATTCGCCGTTAGCATCCACTGTGGCTGATCTTTCCCTTCATACATCCTCACCCCCTCACATCTCAATTTCAAGTTGTCTCGTAGGGTACTTTTGTCTCCAGACAAATTCCTTCTGAATTTGAACCTAACCCATCCCATATCAATGGCCTCAGCCACCGAAATGCCATGATTCATATCGATATAACTAGCAAGATGCCCGTGCATTGCACGGAACACCAAGAAGCATTTATTTTACAAAAAAACTGTTGTGATTGACCCATGAGGGAGTAATCTTATGTGTAAAAACTAACGGCATCTGCAGGTTTACTTAACTCAGCACGTACACCGCTGATGCAGATCCTCTCCGACACTGACCTCCGCAAGCACGTCGATGGCGCCGTCCGTGTCCCAACAGCTCAGACTGAGCGGAGTGGGGGAGACAAGAAAGAGGAGAGATAAGGTGAGGAGGAGTGGGGCGTGGTGGTGGTAGGTGGTCGGACTGAGCGGAGGCATGGGGATGGACGACGCCGGCAGCGGCCACCATGCCAGATTGGTACAGAGGCTTGAGATAAGGATGAACGAGGGAAGGCCTTATATGCAAATGTGGAGAGAGGTGCGGGTATTTTTTTGCAAAATTGCCATAGTTTGCTTTCTATCCGTCGGATATAGATCGGATGGTTTATATTGCAGGATGGCAGTTACACCATCATCATCAACTCGGGTTTTTATAAGAGTAGAGATATAGGCTTGGATAGGCCTCCTTCAGAGGTGCTGAGTGCTACTTGGAGACCAACTTGTATCTAAATAAGCTGCACTGAGCTAAGTTATCTAGAGCTGCTTCATTTGTGGTTGACGGTGAGATTCGTGCTAATTGGCGGGCATCTTTAGACAGCGGAAGCCATCCTCCCGCAGTCTCCAACGTTTCAAATCAACTCCCACGTGTGCACACTTGCACAACACGCAACGGTACACGACGACGCAAATTAGGTGAGATCTGTAGCTCATCGCAGCCAGCACACTGGTCATGGGTGCACGCGTGCATGCAGCTCATGGCGGCACGGGCGCTTCGCCTTTGACTTCACACGAGCAGCATGCAGACTGCCGGTGGGTGGGATGGTCAACGATGGAGCTAAGCCAGCCCGAATGCCCAATCCCACCTTCTGGCGTACGTCGTCGGCGCCGTTTGTGATTTGACTTCAAACTAGCTTTCAGTCAACCCAACGGAACTGCATGCACGCCCTTCCTCCGCCACATGCTCGTCGTCGTAGCAAATCAGAGGAAGAAGATACCGTGTGGATATCACCGGCAGCTGAAAACAAGTTGTTACCGCACGGTGCACACACAAGGAGAGATCGAGACGAAAGAGATTGCATACCGTCCACAGTGGTGGAATCGGCTAGGGGGAGTCGAGACAAACTGACAAAGGCTGGCGTCGCCTTCGCGAAGGCGATCGAGATGCAGTCCGTGCGGCCACTTGTCGGAGATAAACAGTGCACCTCGTGGTTGTGCCTTGTGCGGTCGGCAGCCAGCGTTAGCTAAGGCAGCACCGCGCCCCGCGGCCGTGCTTATCGTCGACGTGCGGCCGGTCGGTCGGTCGCTGGTATCGTCCAGGCAACGGCAAAATCTGCAGCGGTCACCACTTGTATTTCGTACACATTTTCGATTTCGAAGTTCTCTTGTCTCGACTACGTATGCACTAATTTTGGTCCCCGCGCGTGAAAGGTTGATACTCCTGTATAGCAACACACGGGAGAAATTCACTGCTTATCCGCACGTCTCGCAGTCTGTATACACAGTGATCCGCACGAGTCACAATCTGCGGATGAGCATGACGTGCTTGGCTAATTGTCACTGCTATTGCAAGTTGGACACATATATAGCCAACTCAAGGACGATAAGTCCATGTATGACAGGAATGCGCCTTAATTTCTCCTATTGTTCGGACGTGCAGTCAGATCACCGAGAGACGGCAAATTTGACAATTTTGACCTCGAGACGAAATCATTTCACAGAATGAACTGGGTGCGAAACTATTTCACTTCCCTGACCTTTTTGTGTAGCACCCGCCATGCCGGCGCCACACCCTACTGTGCAGCGCCTAGCGAGGCGGCGTTGCACTCCTGTCCACCGTGGCAGCCCCTGGGCCCGCACCCAGCAGTGCAGCGCCGGCGTGCTAGGCGCCACACATGTAATGTGCAGCGCCTAGCCGCTAGGCGCTACACATGTAATGTGCAGCGCCTAGCGGCTAAGCGCTGCACTGTGACTTATCCAGCCACTTGGCTTCTATGATTATAGGGATGGGAAGAACATGTGTGTTTGTTCATCATGGGGACAAAGACGCCTTTTTGAAAGGCAATAAAGAACCGGACCCGGATGAGCTTGACATGGTGTTTGATAGTAGTCCTAGCTATGCGGAGCTCTTGCAACAAGTTAGGAAAGATTTGAATTGGATGGACCCTAGTGATATCATTGAGTTGGAGGGAAGGCATAATGTTGGTTTTGGAATGCACATCCGTTGGAAGACAATGCGTGTCAACTCGGAGCAACGTTGGGTTGCATACAAGGAGACGGTGGCCGAATCACTAGACAAGACTCTTGAGTTATTTGCAACGAAGAAGGTTGATTCAAGTTTGCATTTGGACTTGAACCGGAACCCCTCCCCTTTGGTTGCTAGTAGCCCCCCACCCTTGAAGCGAGATGAAATTGTTGAACCTCTTTTGACCCAAGAAGTGAGGCCAATATTGAGCCCGTATACAAACAACCAAGCTGAATCTTTGCAAGAGGACAATGATGAGTATGCGGACGATGACAATGAAGTTGATCTCCATGACAACAATGTGGGTGATCTCGACAAATATCATTTGCAAGAGACAATGGACCATTCCATCCCTTTTTCCCGTGCATATGCATCGGACTCGGATGACGATGGTCCCGATGAACAAGTTGATGCGGAGGGGTTCACGGTGAAGGAGGCCGAAGCTTTCGAGAAGGTATTTGGTCGGGATCATCGGACTACATTGTTCAAGGATGTTAGTCTCGCGGATGAAGCCGTGGTAGATGGTGGCCAATGTGTACCTCTTGGGGTTAGGCCAAACTCTCACCGTGATTTGGTAGGCGACAAGAACCGGATTGCTAAAGGTTCTAAGTTCGACAGCTTGTTGGATTTGAAGATGTGGCTCGACAACTACTCGGTTACGCATTATCGTCCACACAAGATGGTGAACTCGGACGTCAATGTGCGCTACACGGTTGCATGTGCATGTGAAGATGAAAAGGAGGTCCAACTTAGACTTACAAGAGGCCGTGGTGGTGGTAGAGCTCGTGGAAAGGAGGTCCAACAAGGAGTGGCAAGACGCCGTGGCGGTTGTCCGTGGATTGTGTGTGCAAGACCATGGAAAGGAGGTCCAACTTGGCATGTAGTGAGTTGTGTGCCAACTCACATGTGCCAAGGCAAAAGGGTGGATGGCAAGATTGTGTCCGAAGACCACAAACAACTCACGTCCGAGTTCATCGCTTACAGGCTCTCCAACTCAATATCCACACTTCCAACAATGAGCGTCCAACATGTCATTGACCTTATGAAAGCCATCTTTCATTACAAGGTGAAATACGGCAAGGCATGGAAGGCGAAGCAAGCCGCATTTAAGATGTTGTATGGTACATGGGAGGAAGCATACAACCGAATCCCTAGGTTGTTGTTAGCCATGGCCGCGACAAACCCGGGCATGGTTCATGTGGTCGAGTCTCATGGGCACCAAACAACGGTTCATGAAGGAAGGAAAGTCAGAGTATTTGGCTGTGCTTTTTGGGCGTTCGAGCAATGTGTGAGGGCTTTCGAACATTGTAGGCCGGTCATCGCAATTGATGGCACGTTCTTGACTGGACAATACAAGGGCACCTTGTTGGTTGCGACAGCAAGTGATGCCAATAACCGGGTGTTGCCATTGGCATTTGCTTTGGTTGAGGTGGAAAACAATGACAACTGGGAGTGGTTTCTGCATCTTTTGAGGACGAAGGTGTTACCCGCTCAAAGGGAAATTTGTGTCATATCGGATCGGAATCAAGGAATTCTTAACGCCGTGGAGATTGACATTCCCGGGCATGCTCCGTTGCACCATCGATGGTGCATGAGGCACTTTTGTTCGAACTTCTATAGGGCATGTGGCCTTAAGGAGTTAGCCGATGATCTTCAAGATTGTTGTCTCGCTTTCTCCGATAAGCGCTTCGCCACTTTGTACAACAAATTGCTCGCACACAAAAAACTTGATCCCGGGGGTCAAGATTTTCTCAATAGGCACATTCAATACCGGAACAAGTGGGCACGTGCTTTTGATGAAGATGGCCGGAGATACGGTCAAATGACAAGCAATATGGCCGAATGCTTCAATAGGGTGCTCAAAGGTGCACGTGGATTACCCGTGACGGCAATAGTTCAATACACATTTGACAAGATGAATGCGTACTTTGTAAAGTACTCGATGGAAACCGATGCACAGATAGCGGGTGAGAACCCACGGAAGTACAAGTACAAGTTCCCACCCAAAGTTGATGAATGGTTGGTATTTCAATCACGGAAGGCGGACTCAGAAGAAGCTATATTATATGACAACGAAGAGTGGAAGTACGAAGTGAAAGAGCCAGGAGGAACCACAAACGACGGCCGGCAACATGGAGGTCGGGCTTTCAAGGTGTCGTTAACACAATGTGATTGCACTTGCGGGAGGCCATTGTTGCTTCATCTCCCATGCTCACATTTGTATGCCACCGGTCGCATTAGGAATGTGGACATCAATCACCCACGCACCGTGAGGGAGTCAGAGTTCTCAATCATGACGGTCAAGAAAACATGGGCTCCCCGCTTTCACCCATACTTTGACCAATCACAATGGCCGGAGTATCATGGAGTTCAACTATGGCTGGATCCGGAGTTGAAGGTTGTTAAACGGGGTAGACGTAAGACAAAGCGTCTTAGAGGCGACATGGACGGATGGGGCCATGGTGGGCCCCGCGAAGCGGGCAACGACCAATTCCAAGAGCCTTGTGAGAGCTCCCGTTGTGGGGAGTGCAAAGGTCATGGCCAAAACAAAAGAAAATGTACGAAACCAAGGAAAAGGTCCAAGAAAAATGATGCAAGCACAAGCCAACAAGGAGCTACACAAGGAAGCCAACCAAGTGGTAGCCAACCTAGTGGTAGACAACCTAGTGGTAGCCAACAAGTGCCAAGCCAACCAAGTGGTAGCCAACCTAGTGGTAGCCAACAAGTGCCAAGGCAACCAAGTGGTAGCCAACAAGTGCCTAGCCAACCAAGTGTTAGCCAAAGAGGATCTAGGCAACAAAGAGGTCGGCAACTTGGACTTACAAGAGGCCGTGGTGGTGGTGGTGGTCTAGGCCGTGGTGGTGGTAGAGCTCGACGTGGTGGTAATGGCCGTGGTGATGGTCTCGGCCTTGGTGATGGTCTTGGCCTTGGTGGTGGACTTGGCCGTGGTGATGGACAAGCACAAGTTCGTTATAGAGGAATGTTTGGATACCTAGATGGACCGTTTCCGTATGTTCCTCACTAACTATAATGTATCATATGTTCTTGTTTTTTCATATGTTCTTCTTTTTCATATGTGCTTCCATTTGTTCTTATTGTCCTTACTAACCATTATGTTTCACTCATTGTAGGTATGGCGGCTTCCCAACCCAACAAATCAACGATGAAGGAGGATGGCGAAGATGAGATGGCGGGATGGTGGGAGAAGGCTGCGAAGAAGCTTAGAGAGGAGGATGCAGCCAAGCTAAAGAAGGAGAAGGAAGAGGAGCTTGAGAAGGAGAGGAAGCGAAAACAGACTGCGGCAAATGCGATGCGCGCTAGGGAGCAAGCGTTGATGAGGAAAGTTGAGGAGGCACGGAAGAAGCGTCAACAGGATTTTGAAGAAAGAACCATGAAGCTTTGGGCAATTGCAGCTGAAAAAGAAGAGAGGGACAATCAGATATTCATGGAGAGGGTGGTTAAGGAGGCTCACCTCATAAGAAAAAGGGAGGAGGAAGAGGAAGAAGAGAGGAAGAAGAAGAAGGGAAAGGGGCCTTGCTCTACGCAATAGAGCTATGTCATCCTCTTCGATTTGGTTGTGAACTACTATGTCTCCTCTTCGATTTGGTTGTGAACTACTATGTCTCCTCTTCGATTTGGTTGTGAACTACTATGTGCCGTGAACTACTATATCTCCTCCTCGATTTGGTTGTAAGAACTACTATGTGCGGTGAACTACTATGTCTCCTCCTCGATTTGGTTGTAAGAACTACTATGTGTCATGAAGTACTATGTATTATGAACTACTATGTGTCGTGAAGTACTTCGTGCATATGTTCTTTTCACAGTTGTTTGCTTGCTACGTATCAATCCTACTTCACATCTGGGCGCTGCAATCTACAGTTGTTACTTACTATGTTTGCATATGCTAAAAAATTCACTAAGTCCAAGTGCAACGCCTAGCATCTGGGCGCTGCAATCTACCGTGTGGCGCCTAGCTGCTGTGGCTCTCTGGATAGCTAAAAAATTCACTAAGTCCAAGTCCAAGTGCCTCAAACTGGAGGCCTACCTTCTGTGGCTCTCTGGATAGCTACAGACCTGTGCAGCGCCTAGCTTGGAGGCGCCACACTCTACAGTGCAGCGCCTGCGAGCTAGGTGTTGCACTGTAGAGTGTGGCGCCTCCAGGCTAGGCGCTGCACAGGTCTGTAGCTATCCAGAGAGCCACAGAAGGTAGGCCTCCAGTTTGAGGCAAAAAATTCGCTAAGTGTTTGTGCAGCGCCTAGCCTGGAGACGCCGCACTATACTGTGCAACGCCTAGCTCCCAGGCGCTGCACTGTAGAGTGTGGCGCCTCCAGGCTAGGCGCTGCACAGGTCTGTAACTTGCCATACCTTCTGTTGCTGTCTGGATAGCTACAACCTGTGCAGCGCCTAGCTTGGAGGCGCCACACTCTACAGTGCAGCGCCTGCGAGCTAGGCGTTGCACAGTATAGTGTGGCGCCTCCAGGCTAGGCGCTGCACAAACACTTAGCGAATTTTTTGCCTCAAACTGGAGGCCTACCTTCTGTGGCTCTCTGGATAGCTACAGACCTGTGCAGCGCCTAGCCTGGAGGCGCCACACTCTACAGTTCAACGCCTAGCTCGCAGGCGCTGCACTGTAGAGTGTGGCGCCTCCAAGCTAGGCGCTCCACAGGTCTGTAGCTATCCAGACAGCAACAGAAAGTATGACAAGTTACAGACCTGTGCAGCGCCTAGCCTGGAGGCGCCACACTCTACAGTGTAGCGCCTGGAAGCTAGGCGTTGCACAGTATAGTGCGGCGCCTCCAGGCTAGGCGCTGCACAAACACTTAGCGAATTTTTTGCCTCAAACTGGAGGCCTACCTTCTGTGGCTCTCTGGATAGCTACAGACCTATGCAGCGCCTAGCCTGGAGGCGCCACACTCTACAGTGCAACGCCTAGCTCGCAGGCGCTGCACTGTTGAGTGTGGCGCCTCCAAGCTAGGCGCTGCACACGTCTGTAGCTATCTAGACACAACAGAAGGTATGGCAAGTTACAGACCTGTGCAGCGCCTAGCCTGGAGGCGCCACACTCTACAGTGCAGCGCCTGGCCACTAGGCGTTGCACCGTACAGTGTGGCGCCCCCGAGCTAGGCGCTGCACAAACACTTAGCAAATTTTTTGCGTCAAACTGGAGGCCTACCTTCTGTGCCTCCTCCCCCCCTCTACTGGGTCATTTTCAGCCACAGTTCAACAATTCGTATAAGAAACATTAAGGTTCAAAAAGGGTTCACCACAGACATCATTTCTTAGAAAGGACCATCACAATAAGTTCAAGTTTAACATAGAGCTACCACCACTCCAAGTTCAACGACATAACAAATTCCACATTACAGGTACGACCACTCCAAGTTCAACGACATAACAAATTCCACTCTAAGTTCAACATTATAAAAAAATGACGATGACTAGTGCTTTCCACGCTTGCTGGCTCCTCCCCCCCTTGACGCTTATCTTCTTCACCTTCCTAGGAAGAGGAACCCGCTCCGGCTCCGGCTCCGGTTCGACATCGTCATCCAAATAGTCATCCAAAGCCGCCATCCGCGAGGTGCCGACCGTCCTTTTTCCTCTTTGGCCTCTTTGGGTGAAGTCTTCAGGTGTGTACTTGTTGATTCCCTTCCTAGGCTTCAACTTGTATGCAAACCGAGCCTGGTACGTCCCCACGGTCATATCATCAGCAACCTATGCATCAACAGAAGATATGGAAAGACCGTGTGTGAGGATATAGTTAGCAATGCATCAACAAATGGATATATATCGTCGTGACATACCTCTTGGGTGACCACACCCACGTCCTCATCCTCGAAAGGTTCACCATGGCCCTGCCCCGAAGCGGGATCTGATGGTGTCACCGACCTAGACCGTTCTGGTGATACATACTCGGGGTCACGACAACCGAAAAGGTTTGATAGCCGCCTTAACTTTTGGCCCTGGCGCTGCAACATGTACAATTGAATGAGACATGGAACGTAGCAACAAATGTTAAGTGCTAGTTTGAAGGAGATGTGAACCTTAATGAATGCTCGAAGTGCACCTTCCCCATCGCTTTTGCCAGCCGGGGTTGTTTCCAGAATAGTCTCGGTCTCATCAGCTGCTTTCTTGATCTGGGCATGCTATGAACAGAAACGGTATCAAAGTGTTAGGCAAGCGAAGATGTGAATAGTGCGAATGGAAAAGCAAAAAGGGCTAACCACAAAGTTCATCATTGGAGTTGAAGGGATCACTGAGTTGCCCTTCCTGACTAATGCGTTGTACTGGTGCTGGGCTACCTCATCAAAAACGGTGGGTTCTTCCAGAATCTCCTCAGCATACGCCGGCTGGCATACCTCCACGCGGGTACTTGCAAGAAACCATGTGAGATAGTTGTTGAACGCGATCGGGCAGTGCTCACGAAGCTGGGCTCGTTTTCCAGCCCTTGCTTGCTCCACACTAAGAGCGAACTGCACGACATACTTCCTGTGATGCTTGGCCCAATCCTTGATCTTCCGCTGCTTTTTCCTATCCAACCTGCAAGTTAGAAACAGAATATTAGCATCATCGAAACCGTCGAGAAGCTGCTAAGTGCTCAAGGTTAATTATATCTTACGCGTGTAGCAACTTGTCCGTGTCCTCCCACTCCGGCGGGTGTGGCTGGAACAAACCAAACTGGCGGAACACCCGATGTGGCAGGTGAAGCTCAACCGCCCAGTTGCATATCAGTGGGCACCGCATATGCCAGAGATCCCTATCCCTAATGCACATCGGATTCAGCCTGAACTCTATAGGGTTACCAAAACTCTCTCCTTTTCCATACGGCTCCCATTCCACCTGCAAAATGGGATTGAATGCAAAATTGATATCGAGTTACGATACAAGCATGATAATCACTTATGCAATGTCGGTTCACCTGCTCAGGCGTGATCGCGTCCAGCTCGCTCTTGTACAACTTGTACATTACCGAGGGATCATCCGTCGTCTCATTTAACACATCCCACTTGTAAGCCCAAGTGGGGAGCCGTAGTGGGTCGTCTTTATCGTCCCAATCCTCGTACTTCACGGTCTTCGGTCGTCCAACCGGCAAACGCTCCCAGCTCCATATGGAAAGTGCGAGCAGACAACCACCAATACCTCCAGTGTGCCTACAACAGGCTTCGTCCAACTGCACATAAAAGAGAACATGGTCAAATTTGCCGCAAGAGCGCATTGATAATGTATCAATGAAGTGAAAAGGAAACAACTTCATACCTGTCGATACAAGTAAGCCAGTGTCGCCGAACCCCAACTCCATTTGCTATCGAAGACGGTCAACGCCTTCAGCCACATCCATGGAGCATTCTTGCCTGTGCCATCAGCAAACATTGTCCTGGATATCACGTACCACATGTAGACACGAGCATATGTCTTCACCATGTCCTCATTAGCATCATCAGGGCAATGACAGAAGTTCGATGATATCCACGTGAAAGTAGCGCCCGCTGCGACTCTTTCCTTCTTCTTATCTTCTGCTTCTGGTTCCCGAGGCTCCGGAGGAACCATACCGATAAGGGCTTGCATCTGCGCGCGCCACCCATCAGAATCGGTGTTCATACATAAAGGATTGCCATCGATAGGAAGACCGGTGATCATAGCAATATCCTGCAGCGTCACGGTCATCTCCCCGGTCCGAAGATGGAAAGTGTGTGTCTCCGGCCTCCAATGATCAATAAGCGCGGTGAGTGCTGCAGCATTGTTGGGTGGCGTCGACCGGCGGACCAACTGAATGAAAGGGAGAAGTCCTGCCTCCCTTACATACGGTGTGTACCGCTCATCATAGCGCATCCCTCCAAGGCTGATCCCGTGAGACCGAAGCTTCAGAGGTGCAAGCTCCTACAAACAAACAAATCATAACATTACATATGGGGCATTTGTGTTTGAAAAAAAATACGAAATTCATAACACCGGCCACTTTCAGTATTACCCGCTGCTGCACCGACATAGCGTACGACCGGTGTTGTTTGTCACAATGATCATCGAGAAGCCAAACCATCCTAACAATTTCAACAAAGCATTCTTGTCAACACGATTATCTTTTCAATTCAAAAAAACTAAAGTAGGCCTACTACATGCAAGACTCAAAGCATATGTATCCAAAGCATTTTTCTCAATACGAGTATAATTTCAGTACAAATAAACTAAACTAGGCCTACTTCATACAAATAACTTTTCCATAGAAATAACATGTCAATCTATGTATCCAAACTATATAAATAACATGTTAACCTATCTATCCAAACCACATTCTAATCTAACAAGGGTTCCCCAAATCTAATATATCCAAGATTCAAACAAAAGTTCCCCAAATCTAATACATGCAAGATTCAAACAAGGGTTCCCCAAATCTTCAAAATATCATATTTTCTATGGATAGAAAGAAGGGGATCGGAGGAGAGTACCTTCTACGATGGATTGGTGAAGAAATGCACGGACCAAATCGTCGGATCGGAAGGATTTGGGAGAGGGGATTGAGAGGGGGAGTGGAGAAGGCCGCCGCCCTGTTCTGTTCTGTAACTGGCAATGGGGTGGGTGGGGGAGGAGAGGGCTGGCGCGGTTGCATCTAAGTCAATGTGCAACGCCCGAGGGATAGGCGCTGCACATTACAGTGTGGCGCCTAGCTCGGAGGCGCTGCACTGCGGGATGCGGGGCCCAGGGCTGCCACGGTGGACAGAGGTGCAACGCCCCAGAGCTAGGCGCTGCACCGTAGGGTGTGGCGCAGGCGTGGCGGGCGCTACACAAAAGGGTCAGGGGTGTGAAATAGTTTTACGGGCAGTTCATTCTGTGAATTGATTTCGTTTCGAGGTCAAAATTGTCAAATTTGCCCCGAGAGACGGGCGAAGTACATTGAACCTACGGCAGTACCCTCTCGGTACTACGGTACATTGACGGCCATAGCAGCGCGACGGGGTCTCTAGCAAGTCATGCGATGATACGGATAGCTACCAAGCAAGGCTGAATAAAATGCTGGCAGCTCTAGCCGGAGATGCCATGTCACAATTAATTCCTGCGTTGTGCAAACAGAAGCTAAGCTACTACTAGGAGCCTAGTAAGCATGGTCTAAAGTACTAGGGGGGGGGACAAACAGGGAGGAACTTTTTAGGGACTAGGGACTTTTTAGTTGGGACTAGAAAAAGTCTTAGGACTTATGAACCAAACAGGGCCTAGATATCCAGCACAACGGGACCTCAAGTTTTAGCCATGTAGCTCAAACGCCGCGAAAAGTCTAGTATAGGTCATGGCCACATACATGAGGGTAGTCATAGTGGGAGTAACTTAGGTAGTAACATGGCGCACTTCAAGAATTTTTTGCTTATGTGGCATGTAGTTAATGAGGAGAGAGGTGTTTAGAGTAACATAAATATGTTAATGTAACATAGCGCTTCCCGAGAAAGGATGGGTCTACAAGGTAATAAATGAAGCCATATATGATACTCCCTCCATTCCCTAATACAAGGCCACAAACTCAAATTACAGGTACCAAGGTAAAATTTAATGATATCTTTGCAAGCCAACTTTCCTTTTCGTTAATCGGGATCATTTATATGCCCACATGCATGGAAGAAAGGAATGGGAAAGAAATAGCATAGTGTCATTATGACTACATGCATGTAAGTATTAAATAAGTTGGTAGTACGAGGAAACATCATTAATTCTTGCCTCGATTACTGTTAGTGGTCTTGTATAGATGCAAAATGTATTTTGCATAGTGGCCTTGTATAAGGGAATGGAGGGAGTAATGTTGTTAAGTGGACTGGTAGCTAGGAGTATATACTCCCTCCGTCTAGGTGTGTAAGTCATCTTACGTTGTGCACCGCGACCAAGGCGGAGAGGAAAACGAGAAAACTTAATGTCTTTTTGCTAATTAATAGCATTGCATGCAATGAACTAACCACTGCATGTCATGTTTGTTAGTCTCAAGTCATTAAAAGCATGCACGGCCCACATCTCTTATTGGTTGATATGTCACAGAACAAGAAACGAGGAGAGAGTTAATGTACCGTGCCTAAGTGTTTTGGGATTATTTGGTTTTCGTAAGGTGACTTACACACCTAGACAGAGGGAGTACCGAAGATGTTCCTGTTTGGTCTTTTTTTTTGAAAAGGAGGTTAAGACCGGGCCTCTACGTCAATTAATTTTGATTTGATGGTCCATTGATGAATCATGCACCGATGCACCTTGGGTCATTAAATTTGTGGAAGTGTTCCTTTAGTTTTTGACATGTATGAATTTACTCAACATCGATGATTTCAAAATAAATCTGCTTCACACTAGACAGAGAAAACAAGAGGCTCACAACTAGGCCACATTCCTTTTATCACTAGTAGAAAACGAAGCTTTATCACCGGTTCGTAAGGGCCTTTAGTGCCGGTTTTGCAACCGGCACTAAAGAGTGGAGACTAAAGGCCCCCCCTTTAGTACCGGTTCGGCACGAACCGCCACTAAAGGCCCACCACATGGCGTGAGCTCGCGCTGTGGTATGGGGGACCTTTAGTACCGGTTGGTGTCACCAACCGGTACTAAAGGTTTTTTTTTGAAATTTTTTCTTGAAAATTTTGGGAAATTTTTTTTGAAATTTTTTCGATTTTTAATTTTCTGAATTATTTGATGATTTAGTCTCGATTTTTAATTATTTGAATTATTTGATGATTTAGTTTTTGACATGTATGAATTTACTCAACATCGATGATTTCAAAATAAATCTGCTTCACACTAGACAGAGAAAACAAGAGGCTCACAACTAGCCCACATTCCTTTTATCACTAGTAGAAAACGAAGCTTTATCACCGGTTCGTAAGGGCCTTTAGTGCCGGTTCTGCAACCGGCACTAAAGAGTGGAGACTAAAGGCCCCCCTTTTAGTACCGGTTCGGCACGAACCGCCACTAAAGGCCTACCACATGGCGTGAGCTCGCGCTGTGGTATGGGGGACCTTTAGTACCGGTTGGTGTTACCAACCGGTACTAAAGGTTTTTTTTTGAAAAAAATTTCTGAAAATTTTGGGAAAAAATTTGAATTTTTTTTGATTTTTAATTTTCTAAATTATTTGATGATTTAGTCTCTAATCACCCCTCTTAACTACTCAAGTGTGGATCACTCATTCCAAATCGTCTAACTTCCTGGCCGGTCACCCATCCTCTCACTCCCCCAGCCTGAGCACGCTTAACTTCGGAGTTCTATTCCCTCTACTTTCCAAGTCTGCACTTGTTGTTTTTCTGACAAATGTAAGCTGACAATCCTATTAACCCTCAGCAGTTTAGCTTGAGCATTAGGTCACACGTTTCACCGTTTGAGTTTGAAACTATTATTCTAAAAAACAGTAATTATTTAGTAACACTAATATTTTTTGAATAAGTTTGACCATAGTTTGACCATAGTTTGACCACAGTTTGACCATAGTTTGACCAGATTTGACCAAAATTCAAAAAATTAAAATAATTATTTAGTAACGCTAATATTCTTGAATAATTATGTAGTAACATTAATACTTCTTGAATAAGTAGTTTGACCTTAGTTTGACCAGATTTAACCAAAAAAACTGAAATTTGAGCATATCTTTTTTTCCTTTTGGAATTTGAGGATTCTAAAAACTTGCAAACAGGCCGTAGGCGGTCAAAATCGTATGCGGATTTTCGTGCTGAATTTTTTGATACATTATACGTTTTTTTCTGACATCGTATGCAAAAGTTATAGCCGTTTTACATTTTCCCTACACTTTTTGCAAAACATGCCCAAATTGAAGTTTTCAAATTTTCCTAACTAGTAGATGTAGTAATATAACTACCTCTCGAAGGATTTTATTTTTTGAAGTTTTTATCATTTTTTTTGATTTTTTTCAAAACTGAAATGGCGATACAGAGGGGGTAGAGTTTGAAAATTGCCCTATAGTCCCGGTTGGCACAACCGGGACTATAGGTCAGACCCTTTAGTCCCGGTTCATGGCACGAACCGGTACTAAAGGTTAGCCCTTTAGTACCGGTTTATGCCACGAACCGGTACTAAAGGTGATCGTGGGGCCCCGGCCTGACGCCAGCCTGCCACCACCACGGTGTAGATGCCCGTTGCTGTGCCCCGTGCTTCTTATAGTAGTTTTTTTTAGACAAATGCTTCTTATAGTAGTAGTAGTACATAGTAGCACGTGGATCACTAATCTTTTTTTGAGTCTAGGTGGATCACTAATCAAGTAATTAATTACATGGGCCTGTACTTCATGTGATATTTGTTGCCCAAATCTTGGAAGCCCTGGGAGTCAATTGAGGCCTTCGATTTTGGATCCACGTTCTGATTTTGACTGGGTCCTCGACTGGGCTCACGGGCCCCGCTTGTTCACGCAGCGTCTCGATGTCGCTCCGGCCCACCCCAAGCCCCCAATCTCGCCTGCCAGTTTCAAAAAAAAAATTCTCGCCTGCCCGACTGGCGGTGCCGCCACCCGCACCGCCGCCTGCCCGACTGGGGTTGCCGCCACCGGCACCCTCACACCTCGCCCGCGCCGCCTCACGTCGTCGGTGCCCCTCATGACCCTGGTGCTTCCGGTCCGCTTGCCGCCCTGCCTCATGGCGAGAGGGGAGGCGATTTGGGGGAGGTGGCGAGGCTATCGATTGTCGTGGAAGGAGGCGATCTGGTCAAGCCGTCTGCGGTCCAGGTTTCTGGTGGCGACTGCTGCGTCTGGAGGTGTATTTGTGCCTCTCTTCCGTGATTAACGCGGCGTGTTTAGGGATTGGATGTGTCATGCTTGGTGAGGCATTTGGAGAGTTCTCTTTTTCTCCCCTTCAGCATTGCATTTTCTGTATGGAAAGAAAGCCTGGTTAAAATAGCTGCAACCATCCCCATACATGATAAGTGAAACTATTTTTTTTCTCAGTTTAGTGCTTAGTCGAGCTTTCTTTCTGCGTATTTTCCGTACTGGACAGTCCAAGGTTTGTTTCTCAATTTGGCAGTAGGGGCTCTGTGCACACTTGGGTGTTCAATGCAGTGCTTGGTATTCCATGCACATCATACTTAATGCCTCAATCAAAAAGATTAGTTGAGAATTTACTGTATTATATATGCAACCAGTCAATTCTCTTCGGTGTTGGTAAATATCTATCAGTAGACTTGATTGACGGACTAATCGCCGTGGTAAAATCAAGGTTAAATGGAGGTACATCAAAGACCGCACAGGATGTACCCTTGCATGTTAAAATCAAGGTTACAAGATGTACTCTTGCATCGACCAGTCAATTATCTTCTGTATGATCTACGATGTACCCTTGCAGGATGCATTTTTTTAATCGAATAGATGCAACCCTGTTTAGATCGAATTCTCTATTTGTAGGAGATAAATTCACGATGTATCTAAACAATTCATAGGTTATTATTGTGCATTCAGTAACATAAGGTATTACAGTTTTGGCTGCTTTTCATATGGATGTCCGTCTGATTTCCTTGCTTACTACTCCATGTGAATTGCACAATCTAAGAGAAAGATTGCCCTTCTTTGGTTTTTTCACATGCCTTCATTTTGCATTATATCATTTTGCTTTTCCCCAGAGCATGTGCTTAAAAAATTAAACTTCTGACACAAGGCAATAACATATTATAGAATATACAGATGGTGTTGATCCACCTCTTATTTATTTTCTACGAAAATATGGTCATTTGGTTTTTGGGCATTGGACATGTTCTTGTGGGTGGCGATTTTTATGCTTTGAGTTAGATGACATTGTTTTTCTATTATACCATCACATACGCACCCTAAGAGAAAATGAGTCTACAAGACACTAAATGTGACCATCTATGACAATACCTTTATATTCTTTTGCACTATAGAGGAACTAGTAACACATGCATGCATATTACTAGTCTAAATTACTCCCCACTATGACCATTCTAAAGTGGGATGTGATCTGCCAATTAAATGAGTAGTTGACAAAACAATATTGTTACTTGGAGTTGTAGGAGTATAGTGGCTTACTTTGGTCTTGCATCAATTCAATATGACAATCTTCCTTTCTGTAATAATCATAGCTAATCCTGTTTGAGCTACTAATTAATTTGTTGCCTCCACTAATTACTGATGTAACAAGTACTATAGTTCGATTTAGTTGCCTCATCTTCCGCAGTATGAACATGTATATGAATATAACAGTATTAAATCGGAGTTATGAATCTTGGCCCGTGCTGAAATCTAAGAGGAGACCAAATAGGCAAAAGTCTGTTTTACTATCGTCACATTGTGCTACTATACTAAACCAGGAAAGCACAGGCGTGTTGTTAAAGACGTGTCTCTGTTTCAGTGCTCTGCTTCGTCTGTTTACGCGAGTATAGTATTCTGAAAGTAGAGTAGTACGTGTCTCTGTTTCACTCTTACCGTGATGAAGAAACAATACAGTATTCTGAATCCCACGCACATACACCGCACGTCCACTCCCTAAAGAATTTTTACTTTAGTTTTAATAGTGTGCTCAACCTGCTTCTATTTACACGCACCTAATCAAGTTTCTTTCCTTATGTGCAGCCTACACAGCCTGAAGGTTGGGGCGAGCTGCCATGTGATCTGATAAAGCGGATTGTCAAGGATTATCTGTCTTGTGGAGTCGACAGGCTACGCCTCTCATGGATCAACCCGCACTGGGGCAAGACCATCTGTGATATGAAGCTGCCAGAACTGCCGTGGATGTTCCTTCCTTCGAGCAGCACTCCGATGTTTTTCGAACCTGTGACTCAGTGCCTGCACAAGATCTGGCTTCCGGCCGCACTTAAGAGTGGGCGGCTGTGTGGGTCATGGGGGCCATGGGTATTCATCAGTACTAAGAGCAACTTTAGCAGACCCCGCAAAACGCCGGCCCGTAAAACGCGTTTGCAGTTCGCGCAAAACCGCTTTTGCGGGCCGGCGAGGGCTAGCACAGATGTAGACCCCCGAAACGGACCCCAAGCATATTCCACGAATATACTTTTTTACGGATCGGCTACGTGGGTTTTGCTCGGGCAACAGCGCAACGACCCGCAAACAGAAAAACAGCAAATCTGAAATTTGTCATAGGGCTTCATAAACAAGTTCAAATTCAAATGACATAAACAGTTTGCGCGCGAATAAAAGCGAAGTTCATTACGCAAAAGAGGGCATGCAAAGGTATGCGCCCATGTCCGGCATCATCTTGGGGGTCGATCTTCACTCGGCGCCATGGAGTCCATCTTGAAGTTCATCGGCGCCACCGTAGCCACCGTAGCCACCTCCATCGCTTGTTCCAACTCCCGCACCGAAATCATCCACATTGCCACCGTATGGATCAGAGAAAACATCACCGGAATTGGCAGACGGACCGGCCGAGGCGACCATTCTCCTCTTCAAGATCTCTCTCCTTGCCATATCATGGCATGTTTTGGTGACGTCGTCCATGTCATTGCGGTTAATTGACATGATCTTGTTCTCTTCGGCGAGCAACAATGACAGCGATTTGTTTTCAGAGGCGCATACTTTTCTCTCCTCAATGGCAGCTCTGCGCAGCCCCTCTTCCTTGAGCATTTGCCATTTTTCTTGCTTCTCTTTTGCCTTCTTTTCGGCCAACTCTTTCTTGATCTCCAACGATTTCAACAACATTAACTCGTTTGATTGCACCATGGCATCAATCTTCTCCCTCAAGCTCGATGCTTCTTGCTCTCTCTTTATCTTCTCTCTAGTCTTCTTGTCGCCATCGGGCTTGTTCAAATTTCTTGGGCCATCATCATCCTCATCTTCATCCATGTTTGTAAGTGAGCCTCTCTTTGGTGGGGACTCTTTGTCGATCAACTTCCACTTGTCGCACTTTTGGAGCAACTCCCAACAATGCTCTAATTTGAAGAATCTGCCTTCCGAAGCTTCCATGTCCTTGTATCTATGTTGAGCAATCTTGTCCTACACAATGCGAACAAGATGTTGCAATCATTTTTCTTGATACATAATGATGATGCACAACTTGAACAAAGGCAAAGCAAACTCACATAGTCGGACTCCATGCTACCTCTTGAGCACTGCGTTGGTTTTCCCTTGAAGAGGAAAGGGTGATGCAGCAAAGTAGCGTAAGTATTTCCCTCAGTTTTTGAGAACCAAGGTATCAATTCAGTAGGAGGCCACGCACGAGTCCCTCGCACCTACACAAACAAATAAATCCTTGCAACCAACGTGATAAGGGGTTGTCAATCCCTACACGTGTTGGAAATATGCCCTAGAGGCAATAATAAAATGGTTATTATTGTATTTCCTTGTTCATGATAATTGTCTGTTGTTCATGCTATAATTGTATTAACTGGAAACCGTAATACATGTGTGAATACATAGACCACAACATGTCCCTAGTAAGCCTCTAGTTGACTAGCTCGTTGATCAATAGATGGTTATGGTTTCCTGACCATGGACATTGGATGTCATTGATAACGGGATCACATCATTAGGAGAATGATGTGATGGACAAGACCCAATCCTAAGCATAGCACAAGATCGTGTAGTTCGTTTGCTAGAGCTTTTCTAATGTCAAGTATCATTTCCTTAGACCATGAGATTGTGCAACTCCCGGATACCGTAGGAATGCTTTGGGTGTACCAAACGTCACAACGTAACTGGGTGGCTATAAAGGTGCACTACAGGTATCTCCGAAAGTGTCTGTTGGGTTGGCACGAATCGAGACTGGGATTTGTCACTCCGTATGACGGAGAGGTATCTCTGGGCCCACTCGGTAATGCATCATCATAATGAGCTCAATGTGACTAAGGAGTTAGCCACGGGATCATGCGTTACGGTACGAGTAAAGTGACTTGCCGGTAACGAGATTGAACAAGGTATTGGGATACCGACGATCGAATCTCGGGCAAGTAACGTACCGATTGACAAAGGGAATTGTATACGGGATTGATTGAATCCTCGACATCGTGGTTCATCCGATGAGATCATCGTGGAACATGTGGGAGCCAACATGGGTATCCAGATCCCGCTGTTGGTTATTGACCGGAGAGTCGTCTCGGTCATGTCTGCATGTCTCCCGAACCCGTAGGGTCTACACACTTAAGGTTCGGTGACGCTAGAGTTGTAGAGATATTAGTATGCGGTTAACCGAAAGTTGTTCGGAGTCCCGGATGAGATCCCGGACGTCACGAGGAGTTCCGGAATGGTCCGGAGGTAAAGATTTATATATGGGAAGTCCTATTTTGGCCACCGGAAAATGTTCGGGATTTTTCGGTATTGTACCGGGAAGGTTCTAGAAGGTTCCGAAGTGGGGCCCACCTGCATGGGGGGACCCACATGAACGTGGGTAGTGGGGGCAAGGCCCCACACCCCTGGTCAAGGCGCACCAAGATCCCACCTTAGAAGGAATAAGATCATATCCCGAAGGGATAAGATCAAGATCCCTAAAAAGGGGGATAACAATCGGTGGGGAAGGGAAATGATGGGATTTCTTTCCCCCACCTTTGCCAACGCCCCAATGGACTTGGAGGGCAAGAAACCAGCCCCCTCCACCCCTATATATAGTGGGGAGGCGCATGGGAGCAGCACCCCAAGCCCTGGCGCCTCCCTCCCTCCCGTGACACCTCTTCCTCCCCGCTTGCGCTTGGCGAAGCCCTGCCGGGATCCCGCTACTTCCACCACCACGCCGTCGTGCTGCTGGATCTCCATCAACTTCTCCTCCCCCCTTGCTGGATCAAGAAGGAGGAGACGTCCCCGCTCCGTACGTGTGTTGAACGCGGAGGTGCCGTCCGTTCGGCGCTAGGATCATCGGTGATTTGGATCACGACGAGTACGACTCCATCAACCCCGTTCTCTTGAACGCTTCCGCGCGCGATCTACAAGGGTATGTAGATGCACTCCCCTCTCTCTCGTTGCTAGATGACTCCATAGATTGATCTTGGTGATACGTAGAAAATTTTAAATTTCTGCTACGTTCCCCAACAGTGGCATCATGAGCCAGGTTTATGCGTAGATTCTATGCACGAGTAGAACACAAAGTAGTTGTGGGCGATGATTTGTTCAATTTGCTTACCGTTACTAGTCTTATCTTGATTCGGCGGCATTGTGGGATGAAGCGGCCCGGACCGACCTTACACGTACTCTTACGTGAGACAGGTTCCACCGACTGACATGCACTTGATGCATAAGGTGGCTAGCGGGTGTCTGTCTCTCCCACTTTAGTCGGATCGGATTCGATGAAAAGGGTCCTTATGAAGGGTAAATAGCAATTGGCATATCACCGTTGTGGCTTTTGCGTAGGTAAGAAACGTTCTTGCTAGAAACCCATAGCAGCCACGTAAAACATGCAACAACAATTAGAGGACGTCTAACTTGTTTTTGCAGGGTATGCTATGTGATGTGATATGGCCAAAAGGATGTGATGAATGATATATGTGATGTATGAGATTGATCATGTTCTTGTAATAGGAATCACGACTTGCATGTCGATGAGTATGACAACCGGCAGGAGCCATAGGAGTTGTCTTAATTTATTGTATGACCTGCGTGTCAATGAAAAACGCCATGTAATTACTTTACTTTATTGCTAACCGTTAGCCATAGTAGTAGAAGTAATAGTTGGCGAGACAACTTCATGAAGACACGATGATGGAGATCATGATGATGGAGATCATGGTGTCATGCCGGTGACGAAGGTGATCATGCCGCGCCTCGAAGATGGAGATCAAAAGGCGCAAGATGATATTGGCCATATCATGTCACTTTATGATTTGCATGTGATGTTTGTCATGTTTACATCTTATTTGCTTAGAACGACGGTAGCATAAATAAGATGATCCCTCACTAAAATTTCAAGAGATGTGTTCCCCCTAACTGTGCACCGTTGCGAAGGTTCGTTGTTTCGAAGCACCACGTGATGATCGGGTGTGATAGATTCTAACGTTCGCATACAACGGGTGTTGACGAGCCTAGCATGTACAGACATGGCCTCGGAACACAAGCAAAACACTTAGGTTGACTTGACGAGCCTAGCATGTACAGACATGGCCTCGGAACACAAGAGACCGAAAGGTCGAACATGAGTCGTATAGTAGATACGATCAACATGGAGATGTTCACCGATGATGACTAGTCCGTCTCACGTGATGATCGGACACGGCCTAGTCGATTCGGATCATGTATCACTTAGATGACTAGAGGGATGTCTATCTAAGTGGGAGTTCATTAAATAATCAGATGAACTTAATTATCATGAACATAGTCAAAAGGTCTTTGCAAATAATGTCGTAGCTTACGCTTTAGTTCTACTAAGATATGTTCCTAGAGAAAATTTAGTTGAAAGTTGATAGTAGCAATTATGCGGACTGGGTCCGTAAACTGAGGATTGTCCTCATTGCTGCACAGAAGGCTTATGTCCTTAATGCACCGCTCGGTGTGCTGAACCTCGAGCGTCGTCTGTAGATGTTACGAAACATCTGACATACACGTTTTGATGACTACGTGATAGTTCAGTGTGTGATGCTAACGGTTTAAAATTGTGGCACCAAAGACGGTTTTGAAACGTCGCAGAACATATGAGATGTTCCAAAGACTGAAATTGGGATTTCAGACTAGTGCCCACGTCAAGAGGTATGAGACCTCTGACAAGTTTCTTAAGCCTGCAAACTAAGGGAGAAAAGCTCAATCGTTGAGCATGTGCTCAGATTGTCTGAGTACTACAATCACTTGAATCGAGTGGGAGTTAATCTTCCAGATGAGATAGTGATGGTTCTCCATAGTCACTGCCACCAAGCTATTAGAGCTTCGTGATGAACTATAACATATCAGGGATAGACATGATGATCCTTGAGCAACTCGCGATGTTTGACACCGCGAAAGTAGAAATCAAGAAGGAGCATCAATTGTTGATGGTTAGTAAAACCACTAGTTTCTAGAAGGGCAAGGGCAAGAAGGGATACTTCATGAAACGGCAAATCAGTTGCTGCTCTAGTGAAGAAACCCAAGGTTGAACCCAAACCCGAGACTAAGTGCTTCTGAAATGAGGGGAACGGTCACTGAAGCAGAACTACCCTAGATACTTCGTAGATGAGAAGGCTGGCAAGGTCGACAGAAGTATATTGGATATACATTATATTAATGTGTACTTTACTAGTACTCCTAGTAGCACCAGGGTATTAGATACCGGTTCGGTTGCTAAGTGTTAGTAACTCGAAATAAAAGCTGCGGAATAAACGGAGACTAGCTAAAGGTGAGATGACGATATGTGTTGGAAGTGTTTCCAAGGTTGATGTGATCAAGCATCGCATGCTCCCTCTACCATCGAGATTGGGGTTAAACCTGAATAATTATTATTTGGTGTTTGCGTTGAGCATAGACATGATTGGATTATGTTTATCGCAATACGGTTATTCATTAAAGGAGAATAATGGTTACTCTGTCTATTTGAATAATACCTTCAATGGTCTTGCACCTAAAATGAATGGTTTATTGAATCTCGATCGTAGTGATACACATGTTCATGCCAAAAGATATAAGATAGTAATGATAGTACCACATACTTGTGGCACTGCCACTTGAGTCATATTGGTATAAAACGCATGAAGAAGCTCCATGTTGATGGATCTTTGGACTCACTCGTTTTTGAAAAGATTGAGACATGCGAACCATGTCTATTAGTATATATGCATGAAGAAAGTCCATACAGATGGATCATTTGGACTCACTTGATTTTGAATCACTTGAGACATGCAAATCATACCACATGGGCAAGATGACTGAAAGGCCTCGTTTTCAGTAAGATGGAACAAGAGAGCAACTTGTTGGAAGTAATACATTTGATGTGTGCAGTCCAATGAGTGCTGAGGCACGCAGTGGATATCGTTATGTTCTTACTTCACAGATGATTTGAGTAGATGCTGAGAATATTTACTTGATGAAACACAAGTCTGAATTATTGAAAGGTTCAAGTAATTTCAGAGTGAAGTTGAAGATCGTCGTGACAAGAGGATAAAATGTCTGTGATATGATCATAGAGATGAATATCTGAGTTACGAGTTTGGCACACAATTAAGAAATTGTGGAAATTGTTTCACGACTAATACCGCCTGGAACACCATATTGTGATGGTGTGTCCGAACATCATAACTGCACCCTATTGGATATGGTGCATACCATGATGTCTCTTATCGAATTACAACTATCGTTTATGGGTTAGGCATTAGAGACAACCGCATTCACTTTAAATAGGGCACCACGCAATTCCGTTGAGACGACACCGTATGAACTATGGTTTAGAGAAACCTAAGCTGTCGTTTCTTAAAAGTTTGGGGCTGCGACGCTTATGTGAAAAAGTTTCAGGCTGATAAGCTCGAACCCAAAGCGGATAAATGCATCTTCATAGAATACCCAAAACAGTTGGGTATACCTCCTATTTCAGATCTGGAAGCAAAAGTGATTGTTTCTAGAAACGGGTCCTTTCTCGAGGAAAAGTTTCTCTCGAAAGAATTGAGTGGGAGGATGGTGGAGACTTGATGAGGTCATTGAACCGTCACTTCAACTAATGTGTAGCAGGGCACAGGAAGTTGTTCCTGTGGCACCTACACCAATTGAAGTGGAAGCTTATGATAGTGATCATGAAACTTCAGATCAAGTCTCTACCAAACCTCATAGGACGACAAGGATGCGTACTACTTCAGAGTGGTACGTAATCCTGTCTTGGAAGTCATGTTGCTAGACAACAATGAACCTACGAGCTATGGAGAAGCGATGGTGGGCCCGGATTCCGACGAATGGCTCAAGGCCATAAAATCCGAGAGGATCCATGTATGAAAACAAAGTATAGACTTTGAAAGAACTACTTGATGGTCGTAAGGCTGTTGGGTACAGATGGATTTTAAAGGGAAGACAGGCAATGATGGTAAGTGTCACCATTAAGAATGCTTGACTTGTCGTTAAGATGTTTTCCGGCAAGTTCAAGGAGTTGACTGCGATGAGACTTTCTCACTCGTAGCGATGCTAAGAGTCTGTTAGAATTATATTAGCAGTTACTGCATTATTTATGAAATCTTGCAGATAGGATGTCAAAACATTGTTTCCTCGACGATTTTCTTGAGGAAAGGTTGTATGTTATACAACCAGAAGGTTTTGTCAATCCTGAAAGATGCTAACAAGTATGCAAAGCTCCAGCAATCCTTCTAAGGATTGGAGTAAGCATCTCGGAGTTGGAATGAACGCTTTGATGAGATGATCAAAGATTTTGGGTTTATACAAAGTTCATGAGAAACTTATATTTCCAAAGAAGTGAGTGGGAGCACTATAGAATTTTTGATGAATATATGTTGTTAACATATTGTTGATCAGAAAGGATGTAGAATTTCTGGAAAGCATCCAGGGTTATTTGAAAAGTGTTTTTAATGGAAAACCTGGATTAAGCTACTTGAACATTGAGCATCAAGATCTATAAGGATAGATCAAAAACGCTTAATAGTACTTTCAAATGAATACATACTGTGACAAGATTTTGAAGGAGTTCAAAATAGATCAGCAAAGAAGGAGTTCTTGGCTGTGTTACAATGTGCGAGTATTGAGTAAGACTCAAGACCTGACCACGGCAGAAGAAAGAGAAAGGACGAAGGTCGTCCCCTATGCTTTAGACGTAGGCTCTACAATATGCTATGCTGTGTACCGCACCTGAAGTGTGCCTTGCCATGGGTTAGTCAAGGGGTACAATAGTGATCCAGGAAGGGATCACATGACAGCGGTCGAACTTATCCTTAGTATCTAGTGGACTAAGGAATTTTCTCGATTATGGAGGTGGAAAGGGGGTTCGTCGTAAAGGGTTACGTCGATGCAAACTTTGACACTAATCCGGATGACTCTGAGTAGTGAACCGGATTCGTATAGTAGAGCAGTTATTTGGAATAGTTCCAAGTAGCGCGTGGTAGCTGCATCTACAAGATGACATAGAGATTTGTAAAGCACACACGGATCTGAATGTTGCAGACCCGTTGACTAAAACTTCTCTCGTAAGCATAACATGATCAAACCCTAGAACTCATTGAGTGTTAATCACATGGTGATGTGAACTAGATTATTGACTCTAGTAAACTCTTGGGTATTAGTCACATGGCGATGTGAACTTTGAGTGTTAATCACATGGTGATGTGAACTAGATTATTGACTCTAGTGCAAGTGGGAGACTGTTGGAAATATGCCCTAGAGGCAATAATAAAATGGTTATTATTGTATTTCCTTGTTCATGATAATTGTCTGTTGTTCATGCTATAATTGTATTAACTGGAAACCGTAATACATGTGTGAATACATAGACCACAACATGTCCCTAGTAAGCCTCTAGTTGACTAGCTCGTTGATCAATAGATGGTTATGGTTTCCTGACCATGGACATTGGATGTCATTGATAACGGAATCACATCATTAGGAGAATGATGTGATGGACAAGACCCAATCCTAAGCATAGCACAAGATCGTGTAGTTCGTTTGCTAAGAGCTTTTCTAATGTCAAGTATCATTTCCTTAGACCATGAGATTGTGCAACTCCCGGATACCGTAGGAATGCTTTGGGTGTACCAAACGTCACAACGTAACTGGGTGGCTATAAAGGTGCACTACAGGTATCTCTGAAAGTGTCTGTTGGGTTGGCACGAATCGAGACTGGGATTTGTCACTCCGTATGACGGAGAGGTATCTCTGGGCCCACTCGGTAATGCATCATCATAATGAGCTCAATGTGACTAAGGAGTTAGCCACGGGATCATGCGTTACGGTACGAGTAAAGTGACTTGCCGGTAACGAGATTGAACAAGGTATTGGGATACCGACGATCGAATCTCGGGCAAGTAACGTACCGATTGACAAAGGGAATTGTATACGGGATTGATTGAATCCTCGACATCGTGGTTCATCCGATGAGATCATCATGGAACATGTGGGAGCCAACATGGGTATCCAGTTCCCGCTGTTGGTTATTGACCGGAGAGTCGTCTCGGTCATGTCTGCATGTCTCCCGAACCCATAGGGTCTACACACTTAAGGTTCGGTGACGCTAGGGTTGTAGAGATATTAGTATGCGGAAATCCGAAAGTCGTTCGGAGTCCCGGATGAGATCCCGGACGTCACGAGGAGTTCCGGAATGGTCCGAAGGTAAAGATTTATATATGGGAAGTCCTATTTTAGCCATCGGAAAATGTTCGGGATTTTTTGGTATTGTACTGGGAAGGTTCTAGAAGGTTCTGAAGTGGGGCCCACCTGCATGGGGGGACCCACATGAACATGGGTAGTGGGGGCAAGGCCCCACACCCCTGGTCAAGGTGCACCAAGATCCCACCTTAGAAGGAATAAGATCATATCCCGAAGGGATAAGATCAAGATCCCTAAAAAGGGGGGATAACAATCGGTGGGGAAGGGAAATGATGGGATTTCTTTCCCCCACCTTTGCCAACGCCCCAATGGACTTGGAGGGCAAGAAACCAGCCCCCTCCACCCCTATATATAGTGGGGAGGCGCATGGGAGCAGCACCCCAAGCCGTGGTGCCTCCCTCCCTCCCGTGACACCTCTTCCTCCCCGCTTGCGCTTGGCGAAGCCCTGCCGGAATCCCGCTACTTCCACCACCACGCCGTCGTGCTGCTGGATCTCCATCAACTTCTCCCCCCCTTGCTGGGTCAAGAAGGAGGAGACGTCCCCGCTCCGTACGTGTGTTGAACGCGGAGGTGCCGTCCGTTCGACGCTAGGATCATCGGTGATTTGGATCACGACGAGTACGACTCCATCAACCCCGTTCTCTTGAACGCTTCCGCGCGCGATCTACAAGGGTATGTAGATGCACTCCCCTCTCTCTCGTTGCTAGATGACTCCATAGATTGATCTTGGTGATACGTAGAAAATTTTAAATTCTGCTACGTTCCCCAACAACACGGTCACTTACGAGAGTGAGATCTGATAGATATGATAAGATAATATTTTTGGTATTTTAATAATATAGATGCAAAGTAAAGAAAACAAAATAAAAACGACACTAGAAATAGCTTGTTGTCGGGAGATTAATATGATGGAAAATAGACCCGGGGGCCATAGGTTTCACTAGTGGCTTCTCTTGAGAGCATAAGTATTTACGGTGGGTGAACAAATTATTGTTGAGTAATTGACAGAATTGAGCATAGTTATGAGAATATCTAGGTATGATCATGTATATAGGCATCACGTCCGAGACAAGTAGACCGACTCCTGCCTGCATCTACTACTATTACTCCACACATCGACCGCTATCCAGCATGCATCTAGAGTATTAAGTTCATAAGAACAGAGTAACGGTTTAAGCAAGATGACATGATGTAGAGGGATAAACTCATGCAATATGATATAAACCCCATCTTGTTATCCTCGATGGCAACAATACAATACGTGCCTTGCTGCCCCTACTGTCACTGGGAAAGGACACTGCAAGATTGAACCCAAAGCTAAGCACTTCTCCCATTGCAAGAAAGATCAATCTAGTAGGCCAAACCAAACTGATAATTCGAAGAGACTTGCAAAGATAACCAATCATACATAAAAGAATTCAGAGAAAATTCAAATATTGTTCCTAGATAAACTTGATCATAAACCCACAATTCATCGGTCTCAACAAACACACCACAAAAGAAGATTACATCGAATAGATCTCCACAAGAGAGGGGGAGAACATTGTATTGAGATCCAAAAAGAGAGAAGAAGCCATCTAGCTAATAACTATGGACCCGAAGGTCTGAGGTAAACTACTCACACATCATCGGAGAGGCTATGGTGTTGATGTAGAAGCCCTCCGTGATCGATGCCCCCTCCAGCGGAGCTCCGGAGCAGGCCCCAAGATGGGATCTCACGGTTACAGAAGGTTGCGGCGGTGGAATTAGGTTTCTGGCTCCGTATCTGGTAGTTTGGGGGTACGTAGGTGTTGGAAATATGCCCTAGAGGCAATAATAAAATGGTTATTATTGTATTTCCTTGTTCATGATAATTGTCTATTGTTCATGCTATAATTGTATTAACTGGAAACCATAATACATGTGTGAATACATAGACCACAACATGTCCCTAGTAAGCCTCTAGTTGACTAGCTCGTTGATCAATAGATGGTTATGGTTTCCTGACCATGGACATTGGATGTCATTGATAACGGGATCACATCATTAGGAGAATGATGTGATGGACAAGACCCAATCCTAAGCATAGCACAAGATCGTGTAGTTCGTTTGCTAAGAGCTTTTCTAATGTCAAGTATCGTTTCCTTAGACCATGAGATTGTGCAACTCCCGCTTTAGGTGTAACAAACGTCACAACGTAACTGGGTGGCTATAAAGGTGCACTACAGGTATCTCCAAAAGTGTCTGTTGGGTTGGCACGAATCGAGACTGGGATTTGTCACTCCGTGTGACGGAGAGGTATCTCTGGGCCCACTCGGTAATGCATCATCATAATGAGCTCAATGTGACTAATGAGTTAGCCACGGGATCATGCGTTACGGAACGAGTAAAGAGACTTGCCGGTAATGAGATTGAACAAAGTATTGGGATACCGACGATCGAATCTCGGACAAGTAACATACCGGTGGACAAAGGGAATTGTATACGGGATTGATTGAATCCCCGACATCGTGGTTCATCTGATGAGATCATCGTGGAACATGTGTCTCGGTCATGTCTGCATGGTTCCCGAACCCGTAGGGTCTACACACTTAAGGTTCGGTGACGCTAGAGTTGTTATGGGAAATAGTATGTGGTTACCGAAGGTTGTTCGGAGTCCCGGATGAGATCCCGGACGTGACGAGGAACTCCGGAATGGTCCGGAGGTGAAGATAGATATATTGGACGAAGGGTATTGGAGTCCCGAATTGTTCTGGGAGTACTGGATGACGACCAGCGTGACCGAAAGGTGTTTCGGAGGCCCCGACAAGCGTTGGGGGGCCTTATGGGCCAAGGGGAGGGGGCACACCAGCCCACTAAGGGGCTGTGCTCCCCTCCCAACCCCTCTCACGTAACATGGAGAGGTGGGGGCGCCTCCCCTAGGGCAGCCACCCCTCCCGGCTTGGGGGGCAAGTTTCCCAGGGGTGGGGGCGCCCAAACCCATCTAGGGTTTCCCCTGTGGCCGCCGCCCCTCCCCTAGGGAACCCTAGGGCGCCTCCTCCAACCCCTTCCCCCTATATATAGTGAGGGAGAGAGAGGGCAGCCGCACCCCCGGCCTGGCGCAGCCCCTTCCTCCTCATACATCTCCTCCTCCTCCGTAGTGCTTGGCGAAGCCCTGCCGGAGAACCACGAGCTCCATTGCCACCACGCTGTCATGCTGCTGGAGTTCTCCCTCAACTTCTCCTTTCCCCTTGCTGGATCAAGAAGGAGGAGACGTCCCCGAGCTGTACTTGTGTTAAACGCGGAGGCGCCGTCCGTTCGGCGCTAGATCGGATCTTCCGCGATTTGAATCGCCGCGAGCACGATTCCATCAACCGCGTTGTTGTAACGCTTCCGCTTAGCGATCTTCAAGGGTATGAAGATGCACTCCCTCTCTCGTTGCTAGCATCTCCTAGATTGATCTTGGTGACACGTAGGAAAATTTTGAATTATTGCTACGTTCCCCAACAGTGGCATCATGAGCTAGGGCTATGCGTAGATTCTATGCACGAGTAGAACACAAGTAGTTGTGGGCGTTGGTTTGTTCAATATGCTTACCATTACTAGTCTTATCTTGATTTGGCGGCATCGTGGGATGAAGCGGCCCGGACCGACCTTACACGTACACTTACGTGAGACAGGTTCCACCGACTGACATGCACTTGTTGCATAAGGTGGCTAGCGAGTGCCAGTCTCTCCCACTTTAGTCGGATCGGATTCGATGAAAAGGGTCCTTATGAAGGGTAAATAGCAATTGGCATATCACCGTTGTGGCTGTTGCGTAGGTAAGAAACATTCTTGCTAGAAACCCATAGCAGCCACGTAAAACATGCAACAACAATTAGAGGACGTCTAACTTGTTTTTGCAGGGTATGCTATGTGATGTGATATGGCCAAAAGGATGTGATGAATGATATATGTGATGTATGAGATTGATCATGTTCTTGTAATAGGAATCACGATTTGCATGTCGATGAGTATGACAACCGGCAGGAGCCATAGGAGTTGTCTTAATTTATTCTATGACCTGTGTGTCAATGAAAAACGCCATGTAATTACTTTACTTTATTGCTGACCGCTAGCCATAGTAGTAGAAGTAATAGTTGGCGAGACAACTTCATGAAGACACGATGATGGAGATCATGGTGTCATGCCGGTGACGAAGGTGATCATGCCGCGCCTCGAAGATGGAATCAAAGGCGCAAGATGATATTGGCCATATCATGTCACTTTATGATTTGCATGTGATGTTTGTCATGTTTACATCTTATTTGCTTAGAACGACGGTAGCATAAATAAGATGATCCCTCACTAAAATTTCAAGAGATGTGTTCCCCCTAACTGTGCACCGTTGCGAAGGTTCGTTGTTTCGAAGCACCACGTGATGATCGGGTGTGATAGATTCTAAGGTTCGCATACAACGGGTGTAAGCCAGATTTACACATGCGAAACACTTAGGTTGACTTGACGAGCCTAGCATGTACAGACATGGCCTCACAACACGAGAGACCGAAAGGTCGAACATGAGTCGTATGGTAGATGCGATCAACATGGAGATGTTAACCGTTGATGACTAGTCCGTCTCACGTGATGATCGGACACGGTCTAATCGATTCGGATCATGTATCACTTAGATGACTAGAGGGATGTCTATCTAAGTGGGAGTTCATTAAATAATCAGATGAACTTAATTATCATGAACATAGTAAAAGGTCTTTGCAAATTATGTCATAGCTTACGTTTTGGTTCTACTGTTTAAGATATGTTCCTAGAGAAAATTTAGTTGAAAGTTGATAGTAGAAATTATGCGGACTGGGTCCGTAAACTTTGGATTATCCTCATTGCTGCGCAGAAGGCTTATGTCCTTAATGCACCGCTCGGTGTGTGAACCTCGAGCGTCGTCTGTGGATGTTGCGAACATCTGACATACACGTTTTGATGACTACGTGATAGTTCAGTGCGCAATGCTAACGGTTTAGAATTGAGCCCCCAAAGACGTTTTTGAAACGTCGCAGAACATATGAGATGTTCCAAAGACTGAAATTGGAATTTCAGACTAGTGCCCACGTCAAGAGGTATGAGACCTCTGAGAAGTTTCTTAAGCCTGCAAACTAAGGGAGAAAAGCTCAATCGTTGAGCATGTGCTCAGATTGTCTGAGTACTACAATCGCTTGAATCGAGTGGGAGTTAATCTTCCAGATGAGATAGTGATGGTTCTCCATAGTCATTGCCACCAAGCTATTAGAGCTTCGTGATGAACTATAACATATCAGGGATAGACATGATGATCCTTGAGCAATTCGCGATGTTTGACACCGCGAAAGTAGAAATCAAGTAGGAGCATCAATTGTTGATGGTTAGTAAAACCACTAGTTTCAAGAAGGGCAAGGGAAAGAAGGGATACTTCATGAAACGGCAAATCAGTTGCTGCTCTAGTGAAGAAACCAAGGTTGAACCCAAACCCGAGACTAAGTGCTTCTGTAATGAGGGGAACGGTCACTGAAGCAGAACTACCCTAGATACTTGGTAGATGAGAAGGCAGGCAAGGTCGACAGAAGTATATTGGATATACATTATATTAATGTGTACTTTACTAGTACTCCTAGTAGCACCAGGGTATTAGATACCGGTTCGGTTGCTAAGTGTTGGTAACTCGAAATAAAAGGCTACGGAATAAACGGAGACTAGCTAAAGGTGAGATGACGATATGTGTTGGAAGTGTTTCCAAGGTTGATGTAATCAAACATCGTACGCTCCCTCTACCATCGGGATTGGTATTAAACCTAAATAATTGTTATTTGGTGTGTGCGTTGAGCATAGACATGATTGGATTATGTTTATTACAATACGGTTATTCATTTAAGGAGAATAATGGTTACTCTGTTTATTTGAATAATACCTTCAATGGTCTTGCACCTAAAATGAATGGTTTATTGAATCTCGATCGTAGTGATACACGTGTTCATGCCAAAAGATATAAAATAGTAATGATAGTACCACATACTTGTGGTACTGCCATTTGAGTCATATTGGTATAAAAGGCATGAAGAAGCTCCATGTTGATGGATCTTTGGACTCACTTTTGAAAAGATTGAGACATGCGAACCCTGTCTATTGGTATGTAACGCCCCAAGACCGACGCTCCAGACGGCTTCCACGTTCTTCGTGATCGTCGCGTGTATTTATTTGTTTGTTGCATTTCATCATTGCATCATCCGCATTGCATTGGCACTTCGTTGCCGTCATTTAAAAAAAAAACTTGCATCCGTTCGTAGTTCCCGCTTCTCCCTGTTGCCTTCATTGTCCCTTTCGAGACCAACCGTTCTTTTGTTGTCCGACCGTTTGAGCCTCTCTGCACAATGCACAAAACCCCTTCTCGCGCGCGTCCGAAACCTTCCCCGAACCCGACCGGGGCAGTCGTCACCGTTGGATCCGGATCATCCCCAATATCCTCTAATTATCTTCGGTTTCTCTTTTGGACTCCCTAACCCATTAATTCCGGACCGCCCGGTCGCAATCGAAGGATCCAAATCATTCCCCTTTCGTATATATATAGACCCCTAATCTAAATTTGGACAAACCCTATTTTCTAGGGATCCTCCTCCCGCCGCCACTCTCTCTGGTTCCCCTCGGGATCACCAGCGAACCAACCAGCACCTCCCCTGGTCTCCTCCTCGTTTTCCCCATCGACCCAATCCCCTAGCGCCGCCACCTCTCCCTCGGGATCCCTCCCGATCCCCTTGAATCCACCAAACAAAACGCCACAACCCACTCCAGATCGAGAGGAGCTCGATCTCGACCTCTCTCCTGACCAATGCCTCCTCTCCCGAACCAGCATCCCGCGCCAAGCCTCCTGCCCCAGGGACGCGGTGCCTCCCGAGCTCGTCCTTCTGTGGATCCCCTCGATCCCCTGCCTTGCCGCGTCTGCCTCCTCACCTCGGCCCCGAGCGCCACCCCCGTCGACGGCCTCGCCGGAGCAGCGCTGCCGGATCAGGCCAGCTCCTCGCGCCCTGCTTCCCTTCCATCTCCTGATGTTCGTCTTCCCCTGCTCTTTTTCATATCTCGCTCTCTCTGTTTATGAGCACAGGAGGTATGGAGCATCGCGCCGTCGTCCTCGGTCGTTGCCGCCCGCCGTTGTTCTTCACCGGATCCGGCATCCCCGGCCCCTGATCCGCCCTCCCGTGGAGCCCGGTCGCGCCAGGTCCCACCAGTGCATCGCCAGCCGCTGCCGTTGCCTCTGCTTCGACCCCTACCGCCCGCTGCCTCCTCTGTATCGCCGAGCCTCGCCCGTTCCAGCGCTGCTCTGCGTTGACCGGTCCAGCGCCAGCGTGGACAAGCGCCACTCGCCTGCGCGAGGCCACCTCTGCTCCCGCTGCAGCCCAGCTCCCTCTGCCGCCAAGGCCCAGCGGTGCCTCCCCTTGGCCCGTCACCGCGATCCCCAAGGCCCAGTTCCCTGTAGCCCAATGTGAGCAACTCCCCTCAGCCCAGTACAACTCAGATTTGGCCCATGTATTTTTTCTTGCGCTGCAAATTTGTCTAATTATCCAGAGAGCTACCAGTTTTACAGAAAAACCCTCCATGTTCATGCATTTAATATCTCTTAAACCATGCATCAGATTAAAATACCTCATATATGAAAAATGTCTAGAATTTCATCTAGTTTCATAATATGCCACTCTCATCCATGTTTAAAATGTTTAAACATGCTGTTTGATTAAATTTGCTAAAATGCCATGCTAAAATGATTTATTTCATAACTAAATAACCGTAGCTCCAAATTTAATAAACCTTATATGTAAATGGGGTAGAAAAATGCCTAGTTTAACATGGTGCACTTTATTTTGCTGTTTAACAGCATTAAAATTGTGTTTATGGCATAACAGTACCAAATCTAAAATATGCACATGAGGATTTTCCGGAATTGTTGTATGATATTTCCGGCCTCATTTAACTTGCTTAAATAGTTAGTTTACTTATGCTTCACCTCTTGCCATGTTAATCAACATTTAATATTGTTGGGTACATAACCGAGAGAACTAAACAATTGATGTGGTGTTTCGTCAATATGCTACTCGTTGCATATTGAGCTCCACTTAATTTGTAGTATTGTTTACGCACTTTGCCATGCCATGCCTCTTTAAACCAGACATGCATCATACTTGAGTGTGCATCATGCCATGTGTATGTGGTGGTTGTTTACTATGTTGTTTGTTTCTTTCCGGGTTGCTTCTCTCGTTACCTTCGGTTTCGTTCCGGAGTTGTGAGGATTTGTTCGACTACGTCCGTTTGTATTCTTCATGGACTCGTTCTTCTTCCTTGCGGGATTTCAGGCAAGATGACCATACCCTCAAAATCACTTCTATCTTTGCTTTGCTAGTTGTTCGCTCTATCTCTATGCTTGCGCTACCTACCACTTGCCATATTCATGCCTCCCATATTGCCATGTCAAGCCTCTAACCCACCTTTCCTAGCAAACCGTTGTTTGGCTATGTTACCGCTTTTGCTCAGCCCCTCTTATAGCGTTGCTAGTTGCAGGTGAAGGAAGAAAACTCCATGTTGGAACATGTTTATGTTGGGATATCACAATATCTCTTATCTTAACTAATGCATCTATATACTTGGTAAAGGGTGGAAGGCTCGGCCTTATGCCTGGTGTTTTGTTCCACTCTTGCCGCCCTAGTTTCCGTCATACCGGTGTTATGTTCCTTGATTTTGCGTTCCTTACGCGGTTGGGTGATTTATGGGACCCCCTTGACAGTTCGCTTTGAATAAAACTCCTCCAGCAAGGCCCAACCTTGGTTTTACCATTTGCCTACCTAAGCCTTTTTCCCTTGGGTTCTGCAGACTCAAGGGTCATCTTTATTTTAAACCCCCAGGCCAGTGCTCCTCTGAGTGTTGGTCCAACCCGTCAGTCGCCGGTGGCCACCAGGGGCAACTCTGGGCTCGCCTATCGGAAGCTTGGACAATCCGGTGTGCCCTAAGAATGAGATATGTGCAGCTCCTATCAGGATTTGTCGGCACATTCGGGCGGCTTTGCTGGTCTTGTTTTACCATTGTCGAAATGTCTTGTAAACCGGGATTCCGAGACTTACCGGGTCTTCCCGGGAGAAGGTTTATCCTTCGTTGACCGTGAGAGCTTATAATGGGCTAAGTTGGGACACCCCTGCAGGGTATTATCTTTCGAAAGCCGTGCCCGTGGTTATGTGGCAGATGGGAATTTGTTAATATCCGGTTGTAGAGAACTTGACACTCGACTTAATTAAAACGCATCAAACGGGTGTGTAGCCGTGATGGTTTCTTTTCGGCGGAGTCCAGGAAGAGAACACGACTTTTGGGTTATGTTTGACGTAAGTAGGAGTTCAGGATCACTTCTTGATCATTACTAGTTGACGACCGTTCCGTTGCTTCTCTTCTCGCTCTTATTTGCGTATGTTAGCCACCATATATGCTTAGTGCTTGCTGCAGCTCCACCTCACTACCCTTTCCTTCCTATAAGCTTAAATAGTCTTGATCTCGCGGGTGTGAGATTGCTGAGTCCTCGTGACTCACCAGATTCTTCCAAAACAGTTGCAGGTGCCGACGATACCAGTGCAGGTGATGCAACCGAGCTCAAGTGGGAGTTCGACGAGGACCTTGGTCGTTACTATGTTTCTTTTCATGTTGATCAGTAGTGGTGCCCAGTTGGGACGATCAGGGATCTAGCAGTTGGGTTATCTTCTTTTCTTTTGGCTTTGACCGTAGTCGGTCTATGTGTGTACTCTGATTGATGTATGATTTATTTATGTATTGTGTGAAGTGGCGATTGTAAGCCAACTCTTTATCCCATTCTTGTTCATTACATGGGATTGTGTGAAGATGACCCTTCTTGCGACAAAACCACAATGCGGTTATGCCTCTAAGTCGTGCCTCGACACGTGGGAGATATAGCCGCATCGTGGGCGTTACAAGTTGGTAATCAGAGCCATCCCCGACTTAGGAGCCCCCTGCTTGATCGAATCGCTGACGTTGTTGAGTCTAGAACAAAAATGTTTTGAGTCTTAGGATTATATATATATCGGAGAGTAGGATTCTTTTTACTCCTCAGTCCCTTCGTCGCTCTGGTGAGGCCTCCTGACGTAGAAGTTTTGACTTTTCTCTCCTCAAATTTCACTAAAAATTTTTTAGGATCACGCGGGTATCTTGGAATCGTTCCGATGGTTTTGTGATGAGAACATTGTTCTTGGTGTCTCCTGACATTTAGGGCTTGTGGCAGTGTCCCGAGGAGTTGAGTTCCGAGGTGTTGTCGTCACAATTTTATCGTTGCAGTTCTGGAATACCTGAGTTTCGTCGACATCAAAAATCTCTTTTATGCAGTTGTTGGTGAGATCACCTCGACGCCACCCAGTACTGGGGCGGGAGTTCGGGAGTATTGCCATAACTCGTATAACGGATGCTTTTCGAAGGTTGAGGTAAATGATTTCCGAAGGTTTCTTGGTTATGTGTTGAAGGATGGATACAGCTGGATCTAGGTATTGTTAGTTTGGATGATATATATTGTGTCCCCTGTATCCCCAACACCTGATTGCATAACCAGAAAGTTTCGGGAGTTTATAAGTGGGAATTCAAGTAGCTCCTAGGATATCTTTCCGACAGATGCATGATATGAGATTGGGGTTCGACGTCTAGTGGTCCGCCTTTCCACGGTTGGTTTTACAGTGGTCTCGTAGTGTCTTAAAGAGTCCTTGGCTATGCCGACTCTGGGACGCTTCGTATGTCATGTGCACTGCCTTGTACATGATGGTGCTGTACGATCGAGCCCGTGTGGGCCCCACCACGAAAACTTCGGACGAAATCTCTATCATATGTTTGTTCCGGCTTATTCTGCAAGCCAAATCCTTTGTTTTGTTTTGTTTGTGGTATTCGAGTTGCTTCAATGTCAAGTGTTGATTCCATACCTTATCCTAAGCGCTGTTCTCATATTTCTATGTGGATCATAATCCTTCTTGATTATTGAGATTGTCATGCCAATTCTTTCCAACCGACGTGCTCTTTTTCAGGTGGATCCGATCATTTCAACATTCGCGAGATCAATTCTCAGTTCTTTGCAACGGTGTTTGCTTCATCCGTCCCAAGTTGTCTTTGTTTTCCCACCCTCCCACCCTTTTTCTTCAAGGACTAAGATTTCTTAACCAAGTATCCTTTTTATTGATGGTAAGTCTCTCCATTCTTTTCCGTCAATGTTCTTATCCGGTGATTTCCCATGAAGATACTAACGGAGCTTCAAGTTTATTATTCTTCGTTCTTTTTCTTCTCCGATGGACTCAAGTCAAGCTTTCAGTGTTGATCGTATTCTTTTCCTTGTTTCAAATGTTTTCTCATGCCGGTGCACCTCTTAATCATCCACCTCTTGCTATTCATGTTTATCTGGAGTGCTGAAGATATCCCAGAAGATTCAAGTTTCCATTGTCAATTCACTCAAGTTCTTTTGAGGATGCTATCTCATTGAAGCCATTTAATTCAACCGGTGCTATCTCCTTTTCAAGTAATCATTTCAACGGTGTATCTTTGAGTGGGCCATAACCCACAGGTCTTTTCCCAGGATCTTACCTGACTCTTCTAATTTTTCTGGAGTTATTCTCAAATTCATTTCAAAGTTTGACGTAAGAATGAATTTTCATCAGTCATATGTCTTTCTCCAAGATCTTTCAAATTCTTTCATTGTTGGTTCATCATTTCTATTATCCATTGTTCCGGAGTGTCTCAATAATTTTGGTGGTATTTCTCATCGTCATTCTCGGATTTTGAAGACCGAAGAAGAGTTCCTCTTAAATCCTTACCCGTTCTTCCAAAGATTCATGGTTCTAGCTTGATGCCATCCTCTCATAATTGTTTTCGATTGTGAGAATTCTTTTCACCCATCCGGAGCAATTCAGGAGTTTTTTCAGTTTGATTCTCCGGAGCCCATCATCTCAGAATTATTCATTCAAGCTTTCAGCTCTCGTTCTCCAAATCATACCGGTGCATCATTCAAGTATTACCTAAACAACCCGGGACCTCTGCGTTCACTTGTATCTAAATTCTCTCAAGTATCTTCGTTCATTTCCTAATTCTTCCCGGTGTTTCTTTATCTTTTCTTCGTTCATTTTCAATTCTTACGGTGGTTCGTTCAAGAGTTCTCTTCCTTGGTTATCATATCAATTCATTCGTTCTTTCCAATCCTACCGGTGGTTCGTTGAAGACCTTCCCAAGTTTGCGCCATATCTATCTTAATCTTTTCTACGAGAATAAGTAGTATGCCAAATCCATTGCTTGTCATCAATTTAATTGGTGAAGGATGAGCATAATGTAATTCTTATTCTTGTTTCATCGAGTAAATTCAATTCCTTCTTCCGGAGTTCGTAGTGATATCAATTTCTCAGTTATATGTTGTTCATCTTTCTTTTCCGGAGTTCCAAGTTTTCCGCATTATCTCATCGCGAAGCTCCATCTAAATCATCGCAAGGCTTCACCTTGTGTTCTCAACTTCTCCTTCTTTTATCATCCTTTCATTACCGGAGTTCTTCATGGAGGTTCACATGGTGGTTCGTCAAGGTTCTTTTCATTCTTCAATTGTTCTTCAAGATTTCTCTCGAAGCTATGATCTGTCAAGCCATACTTCAAAATAAACATGGTGCTCAACACATGTGTTGTTTTGAGGAGTTCAAGCATTCTTCATCTTGCATTCCGAAGTGCAATTCTTTCTACCTCATGTTGAGATGGTGATATGTCATTCTTGACAATTTCTTTTCATGTTTCATGATTCACAAGTTATCAAGAATGAGATATTTTAAATCCACCAATCTCTTCGTTGGAGTCATCTTGTGTCATGTTTCACCTAAAGCCTTCCCTAAGGAATGTTGCTATTATGGTGCTTATCAATGACCCAAGTTCTTCATTTATCCTCCAGAGAAATAAGTTTCTCGTCTCCTTGTTCATATCAATCCAATCTATTGTTTTTCCGTTAGTGGCAGAATTTCACCTCAAGTTTTTGAGATGTCTTCCATAAGCCCACTCTTTTCGTTGTTGATTTTTCCAACAACTCCGTTCAATCCTACTTCGTAAGGATGCTTTTTAAAATTCATTTATGGTAGGAGATGTTGGTTTCATTCTTCGGTCTATTCACTCCAACTATCTAACTATCATGCATTGTTTCCGGAGGCTTTGTGATGTTCCTCTCTTCGACCAATCATCTTGTTTTGTCAAGATCATATTATTTTTCCTTTCTTATCCGTTTAGCCGGAGTGTCGTGTTTTCATTCGAGTTCTCTCATCTTATCAAGTTTTGTCTCCTTCCTCAACCGGAGTGCTGTCTGAAATCTTTCTTACCCCTTGTGCCATTCTTTCATTAGTTCCGGAGGCAATGTGTTGTTAATTTCATCGAGTATCCTCTCATCTTGTCAAGATCATGTTCAATTCCTTCCATTTACAGTCGGAGTGCTGTCCAAATTATATCACTCTTATTCCTTCTCTATCTTGTTTTAACCGGAGTGTTGTCGTAATTGATCTTTATCGTTCCTTATACATCTTGTTTCAACCGGAGTGCTTGCATGTACTTCTTGTCCATCGTAACCATTTTTGTTTGTCTTTCAACCTACAAGGTTCTTGTAATGTTCCTTGTTCCTCTTGCTGAACGGAGTGTTTTAAATTTTGTTCAACTCCGTCGTGTCATTTATTCAAGCTTTGCGACCTCTCAAGGTTCATTGGTTTCACTCGTTTGTCAAGAAGCAACTTTGTTTTACCTCTTCCTCTTCCGTTTTTCTCCGGTGCCATCCTAGATCTCGGGACGAGATCCTCTTGTAGTGGTGGAGTGTTGTAACGCCCCAAGACCGACGCTCCAGACGGCTTCCACGTTCTTCGTGATCGTCGCGTGTATTTATTTGTTTGTTGCATTTCATCATTGCATCATCCGCATTGCATCGGCACTTCGTTGCCGTCATTTAAAAAAAACTTGCATCCGTTCGTAGTTCCCGCTTCTCCCTGTTGCCTTCGTTGTCCCTTTCGAGACCAACCGTTCTTTTGTTGTCCGACCGTTTGAGTCTCTCTACACAATGCACAAAACCCCTTCTCGCGTGCGTCCGAAACCTTCCCCGAACCCGACCGGGGCAGTCGTCACCGTTGGATCCGGATCATCCCCAAATATCCTCTAATTATCTTTGGTTTCTCTTTTGGACTCCCTAACCCATTAATTCCGGACCGCCCGATCGCAATCGAAGGATCCAAATCATTCCCCTTTCGTATATATATAGACCCCTAATCTAAATTTGGACAAACCCTATTTTCTAGGGATCCTCCTCCCGCCGCCACTCTCTCTGGTTCCCCTCGGGATCACCAGCGAACCAAACAGCGCCTCCCCTGGTCTCCTCCTCATTTTCCCCATCGACCCAATCCCCTAGCGCCGCCACCTCTCCCTCGGGATCCCTCCCAATCCCCTTGAATCCACCAACCAAAACGCCACCACCCACCCCTCGCGTTCGGCCCATGTCAGAGCTCGTCGTCGCCGGCCACCCAAACAGAAACTGCAGCCCAGCCGCCAGCTGACCGAACCAGCATCCCGCGCCAAGCCTCCTGCCCCAGGGACGTGCTGCCTCCCGAGCTCGTCCTTCTGTGGATCCCCTCGATCCCCTGCCTTGCCGCGTCTGCCTCCTCACCTCGGCCCCGAGCGCCACCCCCGTCGACGGCCTCGCCGGAGCAGCGCCGTCGGATCAGGCCAGCTCCTCGCGCCCTGCTTCCCTTCCATCTCCTGATGTTCGTCTTCCCCTGCTCTTTTTCATATCTCTCTCTCTGTTTATGAGCACAGGAGGTGTGGAGCATCGCGCCGTCGTCCTCGGTCGTTGCCGCCCGCCGTTGTTCTTCACCGGATCCGGCATCCCCATCCCCTGATTCGCTCCTTCTCCGCCCTCCCGTGGAGCCCAGTCGCGCCAGGTCCCACCAGTGCATCGCTAGCCGCTGCCGTTGCCTCTGCTTCGACCCCTACCGCCCGCTGCCTCCTCTGTATCGCTGAGCCTCGCCCGTTCTAGCGCCGCTCTGCGTTGACCGGTCCAGCGCCAGCGTGGACAAGTGCCACTCGCCTGCGCGAGGCCACCTCTGCTCCCGCTGCAGCCCAGCTCCCTCTGCCGCCAAGGCCCAGCGGTGCCTCCCCTTGGCCCGTCACCGCGATCCCCAAGGCCCAGTTCCCTGTAGCCCAATGTGAGCAACTCCCCTCAGCCCAGTACAACTCAGATTTGGCCCATGTATTTTTTCCTGCGCTGCAAATTTGTCTAATTATCCAGAGAGCTGCCAGTTTTACAGAAAAACCCTCCATGTTCATGCATTTAATATCTCTTAAACCGTGCATCAGATTAAAATACCTCATATATGAAAAATGTCTAGAATTTCATCTAGTTTCATAATATGCCACTCTCATCCATGTTTAAAATGTTTAAACATGCTGTTTGATTAAATTTGCTAAAATGCCATGCTAAAATGATTTATTTCATAACTAAATAACCGTAGCTCCAAATTTAATAAACCTTATATGTAAATGGGGTAGAAAAATGCCTAGTTTAACATGGTGCACTTTATTTTGCTGTTTAACAGCATTAAAATTGTGCTTATGGCATAACAGTACCAAATCTAAAATATGCACATGCGGATTTTCCGGAATTGTTGTTTGTTATTTCCGGCCTCATTTAACTTGCTTAAATAGTTAGTTTACTTATGCTTCACCTCTTGCCATGTTAATCAACATTTAATATTGTTGGGTACATAACCGAGAGAACTAAACAATTGATGTGGTGTTTCGTCAATATGCTACTCGTTGCATATTGAGCTCCACTTAATTTGTAGTATTGTTTATGCACTTTGCCATGCCATGCCTCTTTAAACTGGACATGCATCATACTTGAGTGTGCATCATGCCATGTGTATGTGGTGGTTGTTTACTATGTTGTTTGTTTCTTTCCGGGTTGCTTCTCTCGTTACCTTTGGTTTCGTTCCGGAGTTGTGAGGATTTGTTCGACTACGTCCGTTTGTCTTCTTCATGGACTCGTTCTTCTTCCTTGCGGGATTTCAGGCAAGATGACCATACGCTCAAAATCACTTCTATCTTTGCTTTGCTAGTTGTTCGCTCTATCTCTATGCTTGCGCTACCTACCACTTGCCATATTCATGCCTCCCATATTGCCATGTCAAGCCTCTAACCCACCTTTCCTAGCAAACCGTTGTTTGGCTATGTTACCGCTTTTGCTCAGCCCCTCTTATAGCGTTGCTAGTTGCAGGTGAAGTTGAAGATTGCTCCATGTTGGAACATGTTTATGTTGGGATATCACAATATCTCTTATCTTAACTAATGCATCTATATACTTGGTAAAGGGTGGAAGGCTCGGCCTTATGTCTGGTGTTTTGTTCCACTCTTGCCGCCCTAGTTTCCGCCATACCGGTGTTTTGTTCCTTGATTTTGCGTTCCTTACGCGGTTGGGTGATTTATGGGACCCCCTTGACAGTTCGCTTTGAATAAAAATCCTACAGCAAGGCCCAACCTTGGTTTTACCATTTGCCTACCTAAGCCTTTTTCCCTTGGGTTCTGCAGACTCAAGGGTCATCTTTATTTTAAACCCCTGGGCCAGTGCTCCTCTGAGTGTTGGTCCAACCCGTCAGTCGCCGGTGGCCACCAGGGGCAACTCTGGGCTCGCCTATCGGAAGTTTGGACAATCCGGTGTGCCCTAAGAATGAGATATGTGCAGCTCCTATCAGGATTTGTCGGCACATTCGGGCGGCTTTGCTGGTCTTGTTTTACCATTGTCGAAATGTCTTGTAAACCGGGATTCCGAGACTGACCGGGTCTTCCCGGGAGAAGGTTTATCCTTCGTTGACCGTGAGAGCTTATAATGGGCTAAGTTGGGACACCCGTGCAGGGTATTATCTTTCGAAAGCCGTGCCCGCGGTTATGTGGCAGATGGGAATTTGTTAATATCCGGTTGTAGAGAACTTGACACTCGACTTAATTAAAACGCATCAACCGGGTGTGTAGCCGTGATGGTTTCTTTTCGGCGGAGTCCGGGAAGAGAACACGGCTTTTGGGTTATGTTTGACGTAAGTAGGAGTTCAGGATCACTTCTTGATCATTACTAGTTGATGACCGTTCCGTTGCTTCTCTTCTCGCTCTTATTTGCGTATGTTAGCCACCATATATGCTTAGTGCTTGCTGCAGCTCCACCTCACTACCCTTTCCTTCCTATAAGCTTAAATAGTCTTGATCTCACGGGTGTGAGATTGCTGAGTCCTCGTGACTCACCAGATTCTTCCAAAAAAGTTGCAGGTGCCGACGATACCAGGGCAGGTGATGCAACCGAGCTCAAGTGGGAGTTCGACGAGGACCTTGGTCGTTACTATGTTTCTTTTCATGTTGATCAGTAGTGGTGCCCAGTTGGGACGATCAGGGATCTAGCAGTTGGGTTATCTTCTTTTCTTTTGGCTTTGACCGTAGTCGGTCTATGTGTGTACTCTGATTGATGTATGATTTATTTATGTATTGTGTGAAGTGGCGATTGTATGCCAAGTATTTATCCCATTCTTGTTCATTACATGGGATTGTGTGAAGATGACCCTTCTTGCGACAAAACCATAATGCGGTTATGCCTCTAAGTCGTGCCTCGACACGTGGGAGATATAGCCACATCATGGGCGTTACATGGTAGATATGCATGAAGAAACTCCATACAGATGGATCGTTTGGACTCACTTGATTTTGAATCACTTGAGACATACAAATCATAACACATGGGCAAGATGACTGAAAGGCCTCGTTTTCAGTAAGATGGAACAAGAAAGCAACTTGTTGGAAGTAATACATTTTGATGTGCGCAGTCCAATGAGTGCTGAGGCATGCAGTGGATATCGTTATGTTCTTACTTCACAGATGATTTGAGTAGATGCTGAGTATATTTACTTGATGAAACACAAGTCTGAATTATTGAAAGGTTCAAGTAATTTCAGAGTGAAGTTGAAGATCGTCGTGATAAGAGGATAAAATGTCAGTGATATGATCATAGAGATGAATATCTAAGTTACGAGTTTGGCACACAATTAAGACATTGTGGAAATTGTTTCACAACTAATACCGCCTGGAACACCATAGTGTGATGGTGTGTCCGAACATCATAACTGCACCCTATTGGATATGGTGCATACCATGATGTCTCTTATCGAATTACCACTATCATTTATGGGTTAGGCATTAGAGACAACCGCATTCACTTTAAATAGGGCACCACGTAATTCCGTTGAGATGACACCGTATGAACTGTGGTTTAGAGAAACCTAGCTGTCATTTCTTAAAAGTTTGGGGGTGTGACGCTTATGTGGAAAAGTTTTAGCCTGATAAGCTCAAACCCAAAGCGGATAAATGCATCTTCATATGACACCCAAAACAGTTGGGTATACCTCCTATTTCAGATCCGGAAGCATAGCTGATTGTTTCTAGAAATGGGTCCTTTCTCGAGGAAAAGTTTCTCTCAAAAGAATTGAGTGGGAGGATGGTGGAGACTTGATGAGGTTATTGAACCGTCACTTCAACTAGTGTGTAGCAGGGCACAAAAAGTTGTTCTTGTGGCACCTACACCAATTGAAGTGGAAGCTTATGATAGTGATCATGAAACTTCGGATCAAGTCACTACCAAAACCTCGTAGGACGACAAGGATGCGTACTACTTCAGAGTGGTACGTAATCCTGTCTTGGAAGTCATGTTGCTAGACAACAATGAACCTACGAGCTATGGAGAAGCGATGGTGGGCCCGGATTCCGACGAATGGCTCGAGGCCATAAAATCCGAGAGGATCCATGTATGAAAACAAAGTATAGACTTTGAAAGAACTACTTGATGGTCGTAAGGCTGTTGGGTATAGATGGATTTTAAAGGGAAGACAGGCAATGATGGTAAGTGTCACCATTAAGAAAGCTCGACTTGTCGTTAAGATGTTTTCCGACAAGTTCAAGGAGTTGACTGCGATGAGACTTTCTCACTCGTAGCGATGCTAAGAGTCTGTTGGAATTATATTAGCAGTTACTGCATTATTTATGAAATCTTGCAGATAGGATGTCAAAAAATTGTTTCCCCGACGATTTTCTTGAGGAAAGGTTGTATGTGATACAACCAGAAGGTTTTGTCAATCCTGAAAGATGCTAACAAGTATGCAAAGCTCCAGCAATCCTTCTAAGGACTGGAGTAAGCATCTCGGAGTTGGAATGTACGCTTTGATGAGATGATCTAAGATTTTGGTTTTTACAAAGTTTATGAGAAACTTGTATTTCCAAAGAAGTGAGTGGGAGCACTATAGAATTTTTGATGAGTATATGTTGTTAACATATTGTTGATCAGAAATGATGTAGAATTTCTGGAAAGCATCCAGGGTTATTTGAAAAGTGTTTTTAATGGAAAACCTGGATTAAGCAACTTGAACATTGAGCATCAAGATCTATAAGGATAGATCAAAAACGCTTAATAGTACTTTCAAATGAATACATACCGTGACAAGATTTTGAAGGAGCTGAAAATAGATCAGCAAAGAAGGAGTTCTTGGCTGTGTTACAAGGTGTGAGTATTCAGTAAGACTCAAGACCTGACCACGGCAGAAGAGAGAGAGAAAGGACGAAGGTCGTCCCCTATGCTTTAGACGTAGGCTCTACAGTATGCTATGCTGTGTACCGCACCTGAAGTGTGCCTTGCCATGAGTTAGTCAAGGGATACAATAGTGATCCAGGAATGGATCACATGACAGCGGTCGAACTTATCCTTAGTAACTAGTGGACTAAGGAATTTTCTCGATTATGGAGGTGGAAAGGGGGTTCGTCGTAAAGGGTTACGTCGATACAAATTTTGACACTAATCCGGATGACTCTGAGTAGTAAACCGGATTCGTATAGTAGAGCAGTTATTTGGAATAGCTCCAAGTAGCGTGTGGTAGCTGCATCTACAAGATGACATAGAGATTTGTAAAGCACACACGGATCTGAATGTTGCAGACCCGTTGACTAAAACCTCTCTCGTAAGCATGACATCATCAAACCCTAGAATTCATTGAGTGTTAATCACATGGCGATGTGAACTTTGAGTGTTAATCACATGGTGATGTGAACTAGATTATTGACTCTAGTGCAAGTGGGAGACTATTGGAAATATGCCCTAGAGGCAATAATAAAATGGTTATTATTGTATTTCCTTGTTCATGATAATTGTCTATTGTTCATGCTATAATTGTATTAACTGGAAACCGTAATACATATGTGAATACATAGACCATAACATGTCCCTAGTAAGCCTCTAGTTGACTAGCTCGTTGATCAATAGATGGTTATGGTTTCCTGACCATGGACAATGGATTTCATTGATAACCGGATCACATCATTAGGAGAATGATGTGATGGACAAGACCCAATCCTAAGCATATCACAAGATCGTGTAGTTCGTTTGCTAAGAGCTTTTCTAATGTCAAGTATCGTTTCCTTAGACCATGAGATTGTGCAACTCCCGGATACTGTAGGAATGCTTTGGGTGTACCAAACGTCACAACGTAACTGGGTGGCTATAAAGGTGCACTACAGGTATCTCCGAAAGTGTCTGTTGGGTTGGCACGAATCGAGACTGGGATTTGTCACTCCGTATGACGGAGAGGTATCTCTGGGCCCACTCGGTAATGCATCATCATAATGAGCTCAATGTGACTAATGAGTTAGCCACGGGATCATGCGTTACGGAACGAGTAAAGAGACTTGCCGGTAACGAGATTGAACAAAGTATTGGGATACCGACGATCGAATCTCGGGCAAGTAACATACCGGTGGACAAAGGGAATTGTATACGGGATTGATTGAATCCCCGACATTGTGGTTCATCCGATGAGATCATTGTGGAATATGTGGGAGCCAATATGGGTATCCAGATCCCGCTATTGGTTATTGGCCGGAGAGGTGTCTCGGTCATGTCTGCATGGTTCCCGAACCCGTAGGGTCTACACACTTAAGATTCGGTGACGCTAGAGTTGTTATGGGAAATAGTATGTGGTTATCGAAGGTTGTTCGGAGTCCCGGATGAGATCCCAGACATGACGAGGAACTCCGGAATGGTCCGGAGGTGAAGATCGATATATTGGACGAAGGGTATTGGAGTCCGGAATTGTTCTGGGAGTACCGGGTGACGACCAGCGTGACCGAAAGGTGTTTCGGAGGCCCCGACAAGCGTTGGGGGGCCTTATGGACCAAGGGGAGGGGGCACACCAGCCCACTAAGGGGCTGTGCGCCCCTCCCAACCCCTCTCACGTAACGTGGAGAGGTGGGGGCGCCTCCCCTAGGGCAGCCACCCCTCCCGGCTTGGGGGCAAGTTTCCCAGGGGTGGGGGCGCCCAAACCCATCTAGGGTTTCCCCTGTGGCCGCCGCCCCTCCCCTAGGGAACCCTAGGGCGCCTCCTCCAACCCCTTCCCCCTATATATATAGTGAGGGAGAGAGAGGGCAGCCGCACCCCCGGCCTGGCGCAGCCCCTTCCTCATCATACATCTCCTCCTCCTCCGTAGTGCTTGGCGAAGCCCTGCCGGAGAACCACGAGCTCCATTGCCACCACGCCGTCGTGCTGCTGGAGTTCTCCCTCAACTTCTCGTCTCCCCTTGCTGGATCAAGAAGGAGGAGACGTCCCTGGGCTGTACGTGTGTTGAACGCGGAGGCGCCGTCTGTTCGGCGCTAGATCGGATCTTCCGCGATTTGAGGCGCGAGTACGACTCCATCAACCGCGTTCTTGTAACGCTTCCGCTTAGCGATCTTCAAGGGTATGAAGATGCACTCCCTCTCTCTTGTTGCTAGCATCTCCTAGATTGATCTTGGTGACACGTAGGAAAATTTTGAATTATTGCTACATTCCCCAACAGTAGGTATATATAGGAGGAAGGAGTACGTCGGTGGAGCAACAGGGGGCCCACGAGGGTGGGGGGCGCGCCCTGGGGGGTAGGCGCGCCCCCCTACCTCGTGCCCTCCTGGTTGATGTCTTGACGTAGGGTCCAAGTCCTCTGGATCACGTTCGTTCCGAAAATCACGTTCCCGAAGGTTTCATTCCGTTTGGACTCCGTTTGATATTCTTTTTCTGCGAAACTCTGAAATAGGCAAAAAACAGCAATTCTGGGCTGGGCCTCCGGTTAATAGGTTAGTCCCAAAAATAATATAAAAGTGTATAATAAAGCCCAATAATGTCCAAAAAATAATATAATATACCATGGAACAATAAAAAATTATAGATACGTTGGAGACGTATCAAGCATCCCCAAGCTTAATTCCTGCTCGTCCTCGAGTAGGTAAATGATAAAAAACAGAATTTTTGATGTGGAATGCTACTTGGCATAATTTCAATGTAATTCTTCTTAATTGTGGTATGAATATTCAGATCCGAAAGATTCAAGACAAAAGTTTAATATTGACATAAAAATAATAATACTTCAAGCATACTAACTAAGCAATTATGTCTTCTCAAAATAACATGGCCAAAGAAAGTTATCCCTACAAAATCATATAGTCTGGCTATGCTCTATCTTCACCACACAAAATATTTAAATCATGCACAACCCCGATGACAAGCCAAGCAATTGTTTCATACTTTTGACATTCTCAAACTTTTTCAATCTTCACGCAATACATGAGCGTGAGCCATGGACATAGCACTATATGTGGAATAGAATGGTGGTAGTGGAGAAGACAAAAAGGAGAAGATAGTCTCACATCAACTAGGTGTATCAATAGGCTATGGAGATGCCCATCAATAGATATCAATGTGAGTGAGTGGATTGCCATGCAACGGATGCACTAGAGCTATAAGTATATGAAAGCTCAACAAAAGAAACTAAGTGGGTGTGCATCCAACTCGCTTGCTCACGAAGACCTAGGGCATTTTGAGGAAGCCCATCATTGGAATATACAAGCCAAGTTCTATAATGAAAAATTCCCACTAGTATATGAAAGTGATATCATAGGAGACTCTCTATCATGAAGATCATGGTGCTACTTTGAAGCACAAGTGTGGTAAAAGGATAGTAACATTGTCCCTTCTCTCTTTTTCTCTCTTTTTTTATTTGGGCCTTTTCTTCCTTTTTTATGGCCTCTTTTTTTTCGTCTGGAGTCTCATCCCGACTTGTGGGGGAATCATTGTCTCCATCATCCTTTCCTCACTTGGGATAATGCTCTAGAAATGATGATCATCACACGTTTATTTTCTTACAACTCAACAATTACAACTCAATACTGAGAACAAAATATGACTCTATGTGAATGCCTCCGGCGGTATACCGGGATATGCAATGAATCAAGAGTGACATGTATGAAAGAATTATGAACGGTGGCTTTGCCACAAATACAATGTCAACTACATGATCATGCAAAGCAATATGACAATGATGGAGCGTGTCATAGTAAACGGAACGGTGGTAAGTTGCATGGCAATATATCTCAGAATGGCTATGGAAATGCCATGATAGGTAGGTATGGTGGCTGTTTTGAGGAAGGTATATGGTGGGTGTATGATACCGGCGAAAAGTGCGCGGTATTAGAGAGGCTAGCAATGGTGGAAGGAAGAAAAGTGCGTATAATCCATGGACTCAACATTAGTCATAAAGAACTCATATACTTATTGCAAAAATCTACAAGTTATCAAAGCAAAGTATTACGTGCATGCTCCTAGGGGGATAGATTGGTAGGAAAAGACCATCGCTCGTCCCCGACTGCCACTCATAACGAAGACAATCAATAAATAAATCATGCTCCGACTTCATCACATAACGGTTCACCATACGTGCATGCTACGGGAATCACAAACTTTAACACAAGTATTTCTCAAATTCAAAACTACTCAACTATCATGACTCTAATATCACCATCTTCATATCTCAAAACAATTATCAAGTATCAAACTTCTCATAGTATTCAACACACTCATAAGAATTTTTCTTTTTTCTTTACTAATCTTGAATGCCTATTATTGTTAAAGCAAACTACTATGTTGTTTTGTAGGACTCTCAAAATAATCTAAGTGCATCATGAGAGAACAAAAGTTTCTATAAAACAAAACCACCGCCGTGCTCTAATAGATATAAGTGAAGCACTAGAGTAAAAACTATATAACTCAAAAGATATAAGTGAAGCACATAGAGTATTCTAATAATTTCCGAATCATGTGTGTCTCTCTCAAAAGGTGTGTACAGCAAGGATGATTGTGGTAAACTAAAAAGCAAAGACTCAAATCATACAAGACACTCCAAGCAAAACACATATCATGTGGTGAATAAAAATATAGCTCCAAGTAAAGTTACCGATGGAAGTAGACGAAAGAGGGGATGCCTTCCGGGTATCCCCAAGCTTTGGCTTTTAGGTGTCCTTAGATTATCTTGGGGTGCCATGGGAATCCCCAAGCTTAGGCTCTTGCCACTCCTTTTCCATAATCCATCAAATCTTTCACCCAAAACTTGAAAACTTCACAACACAAAACACAACACAAAACTCCGTTAGCGAAAGAAAACAAAAGACCACTTCAAGGTACTGTAATGAACTCATTATTTATTTATATTAGTGTTAAACCTACTGTATTCCAACTTCTCTATGGTTTATAAACTATTTTACTAGCCATAGATTCATCAGAATAAGCAAACAACACACGAAAACAGAATCTGTCAAAAACAGAACAGTCTGTAGTAATCTGTAACTAACGCAAACTTCTGGAACTCCAAAGCCAAAATAGGACGACCTAGACAATTTGTTTATTGATCAGCAGCAATTGGAATCAATATTTTATCACGTTCTGGTGATTTTTAACAATTATTTTCGTGAACAGAAAGTTTCTGCAATTTTCAGCAAGATCAAATAACTATCATCCACGAAGATCCTATAGGTTAAACTTGGCACAAACACTAATTAAAACATAAAAACACATCTAACCAGAGGCTAGATCAAATATTTATTCCTAAACAGAAGCAAAAAGCAAAAAACTAAAAATAAAATTGGGTTGCCTCCCAACAAGCGCTATCATTTAACGCCCCTAACTAGGCATAAAAGCAAGGATAGATCTAGGTATTGCCATCTTTGGTAGGCAATCCATAAGTGGCTCTCATAATAGATTCATAAGGTAATTTTATTTTCTTTCTAGGGAAGTGTTCCATGCCTTTCCTTAACGGAAATTGGAATCTAATATTTCCTTCCTTCATATCAATAATTGCACCAATCGTTCTAAGAAAAGGTCTACCAAGAATAATAGGACATGAAGGATTGCAATCTATGTCAAGAACAATAAAGTCTACGGGCACATAGTTCCTATTTGCAACAATAACAACATCATTAATTCTTCCCATAGGTTTCTTAATAGTGGAATCCGCAAGGTGCAAGTTTAGAGAGCAATCATCAAAATCACGGAAACCTAGCAAATCGCACAAAGTTTTTGGAATCGTGGAAACACTAGCACCCAAATCACACAAAGCATAGCATTCATGATCTTTAATTTTAATTTTAATAGTAGGTTCCCATTCATCATAAAGTTTTCTAGGGATAGAAACTTCCAACTCAAGTTTTTCTTCATAAGATTGCATCAAAGCATCAACGATATGTTTGGTAAAGGCTTTATTTTGACTATAAGCATGAGGAGAATTTAGCACGGATTGCAACAAAGAAATACAATCTATCAAAGAGCAATTATCATAATTAAATTCCTTGAATTCCAAAATAGTGGGTTCATTAATATCTAATGTTTTGATCTCTTCAATCCCACTTTTATCAATTTTAGCATCAAGATCTAAAAACTCTGAATTTCTGGAACGCCTTCTAGGTAAAGGTGGATCATATTCAGTCCCATCATTATCAAGATTCATATTGCAAAATAAAGATTTAATAGGGGACACATCAGTAACTTTAAGATCTTCATCTTTATTTTCATAGAAATTAGAAGAACACGCTTTCACAAAGCAATCTTTCTTAGCACGCATCCTAGCGGTTCTTTCTTTGCACTCATCAGTGGAAATTCTCATGGCTTTGAGAGACTCATTGATATCATGCTTAGGAGGAATAGATCTAAGTTTTAAAGAATCAACATCAAGAGAAATTCTATCAACGTTCCTAGCCAATTCATCAACTTTAAGCAATTTTTCTTGAAGCAAAGCATTGAAATTCTTTTGCGAATTCATAAATTCCTTAACACTAGTCTCAAATTCAGAAGACATCTTATTAAAGTTTCCATAAGAATTGTTGTAGGAATTATCATAGTTATTGGAGGAATTACTAGGATAAGACCTAGGATTAAAGTTTCCTCTATACGCGTTGTTACCAAAATTATTCCTACCAAAAAAATTCACATCCATAGGTTCATTATTATTCTCAATCAAAGTAGACAAAGGCATATCATTAGGATCAGAAGAAACACTCTTAGTAGCAAATAATTTCATAAGTTCATTCATCTTTCCACTCAAAACATTAATTTCTTCTATCGCATGCACTTTTTTATTAGTAGATCTTTCAGTGTGCCATTGAGAATAATTAACCATAATATTATCTAGGAGTTTAGTAGATTCTACTAAAGTAATTTCCATAAAAGTGCCTCCCGCGGCCGAATCTAAAAGATTTCTAGAAGCAAAATTCAATCCGGCATAAATTTTTTGTATAATCATCCACAAATTCAAACCATGCGTAGGGCAATTACGTATCATTAATTTCATCCTCTCCCAGGCTTGTGCAACATGTTCATGATCAAGTTGCTTAAAATTCATAATATCTTTTATAAGAGAGACGATCTTAGCGGGAGGAAAATACTTAGAGATAAAAGCATCTTTGCACTTATTCCATGAATCAATACCATTTTTAGGCAAAGGCGAAAACCAAGCTTTAGCACGATCTCTAAGTGAAAAAGGAAATAGCTTCAATTTAACAATATCATTATCCACATCTTTCTTCTTTTGCATATCACACAAATCAACGAAGCTATTTAGATGAGTAGCGGTATCTTCACTAGGAAGGCCGGCGAATTGATCTTTCATGACAAGATTCAACAAAGCAGCATTGATTTCACAAGATTCAGTATCGGTAAGAGGAGCAATCGGAGTGCTAAGGAAATCATTATTGTTGGTATTGGTAAAGTCACACAATTTGGTATTATCTTGAGCCATCGTGACAAGCAAGCAATCCAAACACGAGCAAACAAGAAGCAAGCGAAAAAAGGCGAATGGAAAAGAGAGAGGGCGAATAAAACGGCAAGGGTGAAGTGGGGGAGAGGAAAACGAGAGGCAAATGGCAAATAATGTAATGCGAGAGATAAGGGTTTGTGATGGGTACTTGGTATGTTGACTTTTGCATAGACTCCCCGGCAACGGCGCCAGAAATCCTTCTTGCTACCTCTTGAGCACTGCGTTGGTTTTCCCTTGAAGAGGAAAGGGTGATGCATCAAAGTAGCATAAGTATTTCCCTCAGTTTTTGAGAACCAAGGTATCAATCCAGTAGGAGGCCACGCACGAGTCCCTCGCACCTACACAAACAAATAAATCCTCGCAACCAACGCGATAAGGGGTTGTCAATCCCTACACGGTCACTTACGAGAGTGAGATCTGATAGATATGATAAGATAATATTTTTGGTATTTTTATAATAGAGATGCAAAGTAAAGAAAACAAAATAAAAACTACACTAGAAATAGCTTGTTGTCGGGAGATTAATATGATGGAAAATAGACCCGGGGGCCATAGGTTTCACTAGTGGCTTCTCTCGAGAGAATAAGTATTTACGGTGGGTGAACAAATTACTGTTGAGCAATTGACAGAATTGAGCATGGTTATGAGAATATCTAGGTATGATCATGTATATAGGCATCACGTCCGAGACAAGTAGACCGACTCCTGCCTGCATCTACTACTATTACTCCACACATCGACCGCTATCCAGCATGCATCTAGAGTATTAAGTTCATAAGAACAGAGTAACGCTTTAAGCAAGATGACATGATGTAGAGGGATAAACTCATGCAATATGATATAAACCCCATCTTGTTATCCTCGATGGAAACAATACAATACGTGCCTTGCTGCCCCTACTGTCACTGGGAAAGGACACCGCAAGATTGAACCCAAAGCTAAGCACTTCTCCCATTGCAAGAAAGATCAATCTCGTAGCCAAACCAAACTGATAATTCGAAGAGACTTGCAAAGATAACCAATCATACATAAAAGAATTTAGAGAAGATTCAAATATTGTTCATAGATAAACTTGATCATAAACCCACAATTCATCGGTCTCAACAAACACACCGCAAAAGAAGATTACATCGAATAGATCTCCACAAGAGAGGGGGAGAACATTGTATTGAGATCCAAAAAGAGAGAAGAAGCCATCTAGCTAATAACTATGGACCCGAAGGTCTGAGGTAAACTACTCACACATCATCGGAGAGGCTATGGTGTTGACGTAGAAGCCCTCCGTGATCGATGCCCCTCCGGCGGAGCTCCGGAACAGGCCCCAAGATGGGATCTCACGGGTACAGAAGGTTGCGGCGGTGGAATTAGGTTTTTGGCTCCGTATATGGTAGTTTGGGGGTACGTAGGTATATATAGGAGGAAGGAGTACGTCGTTGGAGCAACAGGGGCCCCACGAGGGTGGAGGGGGGGGGTAGGCGCGCCCCCTACCTCGTGCCCTCCTGGTTGATGTCTTGACGTAGGGTCCAAGTCCTCTGGATCACGTTCGTTCCGAAAATCACGTCCCCGAAGGTTTCATTCCGTTTGGACTCCGTTTGATATTCTTTTTCTGCGAAACTCTGAAATAAGCAAAAAACAACAATTCTGGGCTGGGCCTCTGGTTAATAGGTTAGTCCCAAATAATATAAAAATATATAATAAAGCCCAATAATGTCCAAAACAGAATATAATATAGCATGGAACAATAAAAAATTATAGATACATTGGAGACGTATCACTCCACGGTGCCACTTGGAGGTGCATTGCGTACTTGCTCCAAGCAAGCTGCCGAACGGCTGCACATAGGCTTGATGTTCTCCCAACGACCTTGAAGCGACCGAAATGTGCGTGGAGTCTTGTTGGGGTAGTTTTTCATAATGCGGAAGTATTGATCTTCGATCCTTTGCTAATATCTCTTGGCGGTTTGATTAGTACCCGTGCATGCATCAAGAGACACCGCACTCCATGCTTTGATCAAAGCTTGATCTTCCAAGATGGTGTAGTTCTTCGATCTTTGGCTTTTCCCAGCTTTTTCTTGTGAATTCTCAAACGCTTCCGCTTCGATCTCTGCCAAGTCGTCCGCACAATCATGATCGTCCACGGCACACTCTGTTTCATTGTAGTCGAAAGGTTCAAAGGGGGCTTGATCAATGTCAACCGCGTTCGTGTCCAACAAGTTCACGAACTCGGTTGTTGCATTGTTCGAACCACCGCTGTACCGAACGATAACAAATCACGAGCTATCGAAAAACAATGGCGAAAATGAAAGAGAATCACCAAAGTCCGAAGAGATATACCTTCCGGCCATTTCGTCGAACACCTTGCTCAGGGGGGGGAGCGGCACCGTTGAACGGCATCGCCGGAGCACCTCCTTGCGGGGGGATGGAGTGAGAGGTTGAAGAAGATTTGTTCCTTGAAGTCGGAACCTTCCTCCGCTTTGCGCCCGCGGCCTTGCCGGCCTTCTCCGCCGCCGGCCGGGATCGCACAGCAGCATTGTCGCCCGGAGCGCGGGCCATCGCGGCGGGGGCAGCCGGATTGCCGCCTTGCACAAGCACGTTGCCCTGCCGCTTGCGGGCAGGTGTGGCGTGTGCTTGGGCGACGCCGGCGGGGCCTACATGGCCGGTGACGAGATCCACCCGAGGGGAAGGGGCGTGCGCGACCTCGACGGTGACGGGGGGCAGCATGGGGTCGTCCATGGCGGCGAGGGACGGCCGGGGAGGAGCAGCCGGAGCTTTCGGAGGGGGGGGGCAATGGTGGCGGAGGGTGCGGGAAGCGGGAAAGGGAGCGCGGAAATGTCCCTCCCACCAAATCTCGTGCCGGATGGGGGTTGAGCTCGGGTCGGCTTCCCAGCCCGTGAAGATAGAGGTTGGGGAAGAAGATTTGCCGCGCCCCGCAAATTTTTTTACGGGCCGGAGCGTTTTGCGGTGTCTGCTCGTGCAGATTTTTTGGCCCCGACCCGCAATTTGGCGGTTATTTTGCGGGCTGGGGCGTTTTGCGGGATCTGCTAGAGTTGCTCTAAAGAGCCGGAGCCACAATTCACTCTATACAACCTATGCAATGGAGAGAAGAGAGGTCGCATCAAAGAATTGAATCGCGGGCGAAACTAGCGCTATTGCGGCGCAATTGCTGGCTGGAAGCCTCCCCGCGATGCAATCACTTGAAAAACGCAATCTGCCGCTACGCACGCGATCGCGGCACTAAACGGAGCGATTCCGAAATCACTGATTAAGAGTACTTGTTGCAAAGAACACTCCATCTTTTCGGTCATGACAAGTGGCGCACATGCAGCGCGTCATTTGTCGCAACCGGGGAGTTTTTCCTTTTTTCGTAGATTCGTTTATTGAAAACGTTTTATCTCTTAAACCGTGCGTCCAAATTTCAAACCGTTTTCACCATTGGATTTCTCGCGTTGAAATCTTCAAAACTAGATCCCATGTTGATAGGTTTTGACGAACTTTTTTTTCACGAAAAAACCAGACGAAAAATCAAACCGAGAGCACGGTTTTTTCCCTTTCCGAAAGAGGCACGTCCGTGCCTCTCACGAAATCACAACCGTGCCTCTCGTGGAAGCAAAACCGTGACTCTCGTGGAAAGAAAAAAAAAACGCGTTTTTCCCTTTTCGAAAGAGGCACGCCCGTGACTCTCGCGAAAGCACAACCGTGCCTCTGGCAAAAGCAAAACCGTGACTCTCGCGAAAGAAAAAAAACAGAAAACGCGTATTTTTTTCCCTTTCCGAGAGGCACGGCCATGACTCTCGCAAAAGCACAACCGTGCCTCTCGCGGAAGCAAAACCGTGACTCTCGTGAAAGAAAAAAAAACAGAAAACGCGTTTTGTTTTTTCCTTTCCGAGAGGCACGGCCGTGACTCTCACGAAAGCACAACCGTGCCTCTCGCGGAAGTAAAACCGTGACTCTCACGAAATAAAAAAAAACAAAAAACGCGTTTTTTTTTCATTTCCGAAAGGCACGGCCGTGACTCTCGCTAAAGCACAACCGTGCCTCTTGCAAAAAAAAACGTGACTTTTCACGAAAGAAAAAAAAATAAACGCGTTTTTTCGCGCGTCGAAAAGCTAAGGAAGACCGGGGAAAACCAAAACATCGAAAAAACAAAAAAAAAACGTTTAAAAAGCCGAAAACGCGTGCGGAAAAATAAAAAAACAAAATCTAGAGGAAGCGTTCAGAGCATGACACGTGGCGAATGGCTGAGAGCGCCAAGTGGCGCTGATCGTTGCGAGGCTCCCGAAGGAGCGCTCGTTAACTAGTTGCTCCCAAGCGGTTCGGCTTAACGGTAGCGGCAGTTTCGCTGGGACGGGCTGAAAGTCTGAAATAGAGGCCCAAATAGAGCTTGGCCCAAATTTCCTCGGTACAGAGAGCAGCACCCCCACGAAACCTAGCATCTCGTATCCCATTCCCTTCTCTCCCTCCCAGCGAAAAGGTGGCGGCGGCTGTGCTCGACCTCGACTCATCCCAGCTGCGCGTGAACCGGCTGCTACATCGCCGGAAGGGAAGCCGGATGCAGTGACGGGGAGGCAAGGCAGCAAGGCCGGATGCAGTGACCACAGGGTATTTGAACTCAAGTGACTTATCGCGGATTGCTGCTGATGCTTGTTTGATTCCCATGTCTTGTGGACTGATGAATAGATGCATGCTTGATTTGATTTTCCATGTTTGTGAACTGATAAATAATTAAGTATATAGTTTAATAGTTATATACTCTGTTTTCCTGCTGAAAATCCTCTATTTTCTTGATGAAAATACCCTGTTTTACTGCTGAATAGGCACGGTAATTCTACTAAATATGCACATGTACTACCTGCCGCTAACTGGGTTAGCTGCCGCAATAGCTCGCTATAGCGGCTATAGCTGCTGGAAAAAGTTGCCGCGAAATCTGCCGGTGACGATACTGGACAAGCAAGGGGTGACTCGCCGCGCCTGGGTTGAGATGGCAGCCCTCTCACGGCCCCCTTCAACCGCTGGGTACACGGTGGCTGCCGTGGTACACATTGGCCAATCCCTTGATTAGACCATAGCGACGTGGGAGTTGAAGGAGGATCACTGGACCGAGATTGGAAGTGCAGCAGATAGGGTGCTGGACATTTTGTTCTATCAGGGCTCCTTCCACTTCCTCACGTCCAATGAAGATCTGATCAGGCTTGTTCCGGAGGGCCCCTCCTTCAGAATGGTGAGATATCATGTTGCGTTACGCTCGAGCAAACCGCTGGATGATGTCTATGAAGCTCAGGAGGGTACCATGCTGAGGAGGTACCTGGTGGAGTCCACAGCAGGACATCTTCTGTTTGCCGTGAAGAAGACTCATTGTAGCAAGAGGACAGTTGATATCAAAGTTTTCCGTCTGTCTGTTGACGATGCCGCCGGCCAAGCCACGTGGGTCCACTACAAGAACACAGCGGGTGAGATGATTTACCTGGGTCGGGCTTCTTCCATATCTAGTGTCACTCAGTCGGAGCCCACTATTCATTTTCTTGATGACCGTTTGGTGAAGAGCGAGGAGGAGGCGGATCACTACTACATGAGGGACATGGGAGGGTTGCGACCCCATGTCCTCCAGGTCAGTTGGTACAGTTACCGAACACCAGACGAAGAATCCAGGTTCAGCTATCGAGCACCAGACGACATAGGAGCGACTGACGTACCAACACCAGTTTGGTGCGACCCCCAGTCTGATGGATCTGCCATGTGACTGACTGCCACTCCTGTGACCATCATCGTCAATGCTTAGTCCAGCTCTGCTTGTTTTCAAGGATTGACATTCTCCTTTTCTCTCTTTACTCATTATACATAGAGAGTGTGCGCTAGCTGTATGTGAATTCTGCTTTCTAGGATTGCGATTCCTGGAAAAGGGGAATTTCCGAGTATTGGTTCTACCACGTGAATGACTGTCACTCCTGTGACTATCATCGTATCTCTGCTTGCTTAGTCCAGCTCCGCTTGTTTACTCATTTTATATAGAGAATGTGTGCTAGCTGTATGTGAATTCTGCTTTCTAGGATTGCAGTTCCTCTTATTCCCTATATCTGGACTCATAATGCGTCCTTTCAACTTTTGCTTGTATGAAAGGTGATCGTTACATGGTTATAGTAACAACAGACAATTCTAGTGATTTTTGTTCCATTGGAGCTTGGACATCAACACTTTAGTATGCTCGCTCACCAAGCGTTGATTTTCAAGCGTGAGGACAGAGCCGTGAATTTTATTTTCCATCTCCTACTTACAGTGTTGCTGAGGCTGCGGTTGGCGATGTTCTGATCAGGCGCGGCGGCGCTCGATTTTGTCGATGGCTAGTTTCAATCTCCTTATGTTTGATCCAGTTTGTTCTAGTCGTGCTTGCCCTGAGATGCTCTGGCGTTCCATGCTAGTGTTTGCTAAGGTTAGGCTCGATGCCAGAGACTTAGCCCCCTGTACCTAGCTGGGTTTCTGCTTCAGATGTCTGGGTTTCTGCTTCAGATGTTCTGGTTCTGTTTTGCTTCAACCTGGGATGTTCCCAGTTTTGCTTCTACCTGTAACCTTCAGTCACGGCTGTTTCCCAATGAGTGACAGAGTAAACTTCTTAAGGCCTTGTTCGTTTATCCCCAGCCCCGCCGGGATTTGCGTCAACCCCCCCCCCCCCCCCCCCCCCCCCCCCCCCCCCCCGATCCACGTGGGTTTCACCCCTGCGGGGGTCGGATCCCGGTCAGTCATATAGGTGTGTTCGGTTAAACCCGGCGGAGGTCGAACCCCGGCCTATTCCCTCCGAAACCACTGGGTTTTCACCGGAAAAAAACCTCTCCTCCCATCCCGTGGAAACCAAACCCTGCCCGACGAACGACAGACAAAAAACGGAGTCCTTCGCTCCACCCCTGTCTCTCCCGCGATTCGATGGCAGCGGTGGTGGCGGCGCGGTAACCTCGAGGCGGCGGCGGCGGCGGCCCTCACCTCTCCGTATGGCGACCATCTCGCCGGTAAGATCCAACGCCCCTACCATCCCCTCATCTTCCTTCCTCTCTCACACTATGAATTTGTAGGATTAGGGATTTTGGGGATTAACCGAATGAATCTAAAGTGACCGGGATTAGAAGGAAAGGAAATAATGAGGATTGGGTGACGGGGTGGGTGTCACCAAACCCCTGCGTGGATTGAATCCACTAGGGGATTGAATCTCCATCAACCGAACAAGGCCTAACTTGGAACGTGAGAGGTTTGAACGACACCGACAGGAAAACCACCATGCACGAGATCAACGCCGCGTCATCTTGCCAGATTGTATGTTTATTACAGGAAACCAAATTGGTGAATATTGATCAGTACACTGCAGGCTACCTGGGAGGCTTTCGCCTTAAAAGGTTTGCCCGCCCAGCGTTGGGAACAAGAGGGGGAATTCTTATGCTATGGGACGAATCTTTCTTCGACGTTTCCAACATCATCGTCTCCGAATTTTGCCTTTTGGCCATGGTCCATGAGCGCTACTCGGGCACTGCCTTCAAGATCACCTCCGTGTATGGTCCTACCGCCGCGGCTAGAAAAGATGATTTTTTAGCCGAGCTTCTCTCCCAAAAACCCGCCTCCGATCATAAATGGTTGGCAATCGGTGAGTTAAATCAAATATATCGCAACTGAGACAAGAACAAGAGGAATGTCAATCGGAGCTGTATCAATAGATTCCACAACACCCTTCAATCTTGCGAGCTCGAGGAAATTAACCTCCAACATAGGCGCTTCACTTGGAGTAATGAGAGAGCAAGACCAACCTTGTGCAAGCTAGACTCTTTCTCTTGCAATGCAAATTGGGACCTTCAGTTTGACAGTTTGACACACATGTTCTCCATGCTCCCATCCGCACTCTCCGATCATTGCACTCTCCTCCTCGCCGATGATAGTGGCCCACGGAGGCCATGAAGCTTTAGATTCGAGATTTTTTGACTTGCATCCCGGGCTTTGAGGAGGTGGTGCTTGAAGCTTGGAATGAGTCTACTGGACATTTGGAACCTTTCCAAAACTTTTTTCACAAACTCAAGAACACCCGTGAGAAACTTGCTACTTGGAGCTGAGGGCTATTCTCCAAGTCCAAGGTTCACTTCCATGCCACCCTTCTCGTCGTCCTCCACCTCGACATAGCACAAGAGAACCAGGCACTTCTGTTGGAAGAGCATGATCCAAGATTGAGGCTAAAAAAGAAATTCATTAGCTTGGCAATTGTGGAACGGGCTAGAAAGAAACAATGCGCGCGGATTTCCAATCTCAAGGTAGGGGATGCCAACACAAAATTCTTTCATTTGAGAGTCAATGCTAGAAGAAGGAAGAACCACATTCATAGGCTAAAACATAACAACGGCTGGGTCACCGACCATGCGGTCAAGGCGACATTGTGGCGTTGCGTTGGGGCGCTGCTTTGAGCGTAATGGACCGTTAAAAATAAATCCAGTATTGAGCACATGTTTCCCTCGAATCCTGCTAATGTGATATTCAAATGCCATCTTTTTCTTCAGACTTGGACGCCGTTGGGGAAACAGCGGGACACTAAGCTTATGCAGGTGACCATGGAGCGAATCAGAGTCATTCAGTTGGAAGCGTGCCATTAACTTCGCTCCAAGGTGCTTCGTTTTGGCGCAGTCTTCGGGCTTCTGTG